>NW_028128823.1:0-38118 GCF_965231255.1 Vanellus vanellus
GCCGAAAGTGAAAAAAGGTGCTTTTGCGGATAGAGTCCTCAGGAAAGCAGAGAGGGCCAAATTGTCTGGGGCATTTGAAGGGGTTCCAGGAGGCAGTGAGGACCAGCATCACTTTTCCCCGCTGGCACCTTTGCTGTGGCAGCAAAAGCTGGACGTTTGTCTTTTTTGCTCCAGAGAGCGCCGAAAGTGAAAAAAGGTGCTTTTGAAGATAGAGTCCTCAGGAAAGCAGAGAGGGCCAAATTCTCTGGGGCATTTGAAGGGGTTCCAGGAGGCAGTGAGGACCAGCATCACTTTTCCCCGCTGGCACCTTTGCTGTGGCAGCAAAAGCTGGACGTTTGTCTTTTTTGCTCCAGACAGCGCCGAAAGTGAAAAAAGGTGCATTTGAGGATAGAGTCCTCAGGAAAGCAGAGAGGGCCAAATTGTCTGGTGCATTTGAAGGGGTTCCAGGAGGCAGTGAGGACCAGCATCACTTTTCCCCGCTGGCACCTTTGCTGTGGCAGCAAAAGCTGGACGTTTGTCTTTTTTTGCTCCAGAGAGCGCCAAAAGTGAAAAAAGGTGCTTTTGCGGATAGAGTCCTCAGGAAAGCAGAGAGGGCCAAATTGTCTGGTGCATTTGAAGGGGTTCCAGGAGGCAGTGAGAACCAGCATCACTTTTCCCCGGTGGCACATTTGCTGTGGCAGCAAAAGCTGGACGTTTGTCTTTTTTGCTCCAGAGAGCGCCGAAAGTGAAAAAAGGTGCTTTTGAGGATAGAGTCCTCAGGAAAGCAGAGAGGGCCAAATTGTCCGGGGCATTTGAAGGGGTTCCAGGAGGCAGTGAGGACCAGCATCACTTTTCCCCGCTGGCACCTTTGCTGTGGCAGCAAAAGCTGGACGTTTGTCTTTTTTGCTCCAGACAGCGCCGAAAGTGAAAAAAGGTGCATTTGCGGATAGAGTCCTCAGGAAAGCAGAGAGGGCCAAATTGTCTGGTGCATTTGAAGGGGTTCCAGGAGGCAGTGAGGACCAGCATCACTTTTCCCCGCTGGCACCTTTGCTGTGGCAGCAAAAGCTGGACGTTTGCCTTTTTTGCTCCAGACAGCGCCGAAAGTGAAAAAAGGTGCTTTTGAGGATAGAGTCCTCAGGAAAGCAGAGAGGGCCAAATTGTCCGGGGCATTTGAAGGGGTTCCAGGAGGCAGTGAGGACCAGCATCACTTTTCCCCGCTGGCACCTTTGCTGTGGCAGCAAAAGCTGGACGTTTGTCTTTTTTGCTCCAGACAGCGCCGAAAGTGAAAAAAGGTGCTTTTGCGGATAGAGTCCTCAGGAAAGCAGAGAGGGCCAAATTGTCTGGTGCATTTGAAGGGGTTCCAGGAGGCAGTGAGGACCAGCATCACTTTTCCCCGCTGGCACCTTTGCTGTGGCAGCAAAAGCTGGACGTTTGTCTTTTTTGCTCCAGAGAGCGCCAAAAGTGAAAAAAGGTGCTTTTGCGGATAGAGTCCTCAGGAAAGCAGAGAGGGCCAAATTGTCTGGTGCATTTGAAGGGGTTCCAGGAGGCAGTGAGAACCAGCATCACTTTTCCCCGCTGGCACCTTTGCTGTGGCAGCAAAAGCTGGACGTTTGTCTTTTTTGCTCCAGAGAGCGCCAAAAGTGAAAAAAGGTGCTTTTGAGGATAGAGTCCTCAGGAAAGCAGAGAGGGCCAAATTGTCTGGTGCATTTGAAGGGGTTCCAGGAGGCAGTGAGGACCAGCATCACTTTTCCCCGCTGGCACCTTTGCTGTGGCAGCAAAAGCTGGACGTTTGTCTTTTTTGCTCCAGAGAGCGCCAAAAGTGAAAAAAGGTGCTTTTGCGGATAGAGTCCTCAGGAAAGCAGAGAGGGCCAAATTGTCTGGTGCATTTGAAGGGGTTCCAGGAGGCAGTGAGAACCAGCATCACTTTTCCCCGCTGGCACCTTTGCTGTGGCAGCAAAAGCTGGACGTTTGTCTTTTTTGCTCCAGAGAGCGCCGAAAGTGAAAAAAGGTGCTTTTGAGGATAGACTCCTCAGGAAAGCAGAGAGGGCCAAATTGTCTGGGGCATTTGAAGGGGTTCCAGGAGGCAGTGAGGACCAGCATCACTTTTCCCCGCTGGCACCTTTGCTGTGGCAGCAAAAGCTGGACGTTTGTCTTTTTTGCTCCAGACAGCGCCGAAAGTGAAAAAAGGTGCTTTTGAGGATAGAGTCCTCAGGAAAGCAGAGAGGGCCAAATTGTCTGGTGCATTTGAAGGGGTTCCAGGAGGCAGTGAGAACCAGCATCACTTTTCCCCGCTGGCACCTTTGCTGTGGCAGCAAAAGCTGGACGTTTGTCTTTTTTGCTCCAGAGAGCGCCGAAAGTGAAAAAAGGTGCTTTTGAGGATAGACTCCTCAGGAAAGCAGAGAGGGCCAAATTGTCTGGGGCATTTGAAGGGGTTCCAGGAGGCAGTGAGGACCAGCATCACTTTTCCCCGCTGGCACCTTTGCTGTGGCAGCAAAAGCTGGACGTTTGTCTTTTTTGCTCCAGACAGCGCCGAAAATGAAAAAAGGTGCTTTTGCGGATAGAGTCCTCAGGAAAGCAGAGAGGGCCAAATTGTCTGGTGCATTTGAAGGGGTTCCAGGAGGCAGTGAGAACCAGCATCACTTTTCCCCGCTGGCACCTTTGCTGTGGCAGCAAAAGCTGGACGTTTGTCTTTTTTGCTCCAGAGAGCGCCGAAATTGAAAAAAGGTGCTTTTGAGGAAAGACTCCTCAGGAAAGCAGAGAGGGCCAAATTGTCTGGGGCATTTGAAGGGGTTCCAGGAGGCAGTGAGGACCAGCATCACTTTTCCCCGCTGGCACCTTTGCTGTGGCAGCAAAAGCTGGACGTTTGTCTTTTTTGCTCCAGACAGCGCCGAAAGTGAAAAAAGGTGCTTTTGAGGATAGAGTCCTCAGGAAAGCAGAGAGGGCCAAATTGTCTGGGGCATTTGAAGGGGTTCCAGGAGGCAGTGAGGACCAGCATCACTTTTCCCCGCTGGCACCTTTGCTGTGGCAGCAAAAGCTGGACGTTTGTCTTTTTTGCTCCAGAGAGCGCCGAAAGTGAAAAAAGGTGCTTTTGAGGATAGACTCCTCAGGAAAGCAGAGAGGGCCAAATTGTCTGGGGCATTTGAAGGGGTTCCAGGAGGCACTGAGGACCAGCATCACTTTTCCCCGCTGGCACCTTTGCTGTGGCAGCAAAAGCTGGACGTTTGTCTTTTTTGCTCCAGAGAGCGCCGAAAGTGAAAAAAGGTGCTTTTGAGGATAGAGTCCTCAGGAAAGCAGAGAGGGCCAAATTGTCCGGGGCATTTGAAGGGGTTCCAGGAGGCAGTGAGGACCAGCATCACTTTTCCCCGCTGGCACCTTTGCTGTGGCAGCAAAAGCTGGACGTTTGCCTTTTTTGCTCCAGACAGCGCCGAAAGTGAAAAAAGGTGCATTTGCGGATAGAGTCCTCAGGAAAGCAGAGAGGGCCAAATTGTCTGGTGCATTTGAAGGGGTTCCAGGAGGCAGTGAGGACCAGCATCACTTTTCCCCGCTGGTACCTTTGCTGTGGCAGCAAAAGCTGGACGTTTGTCTTTTTTGCTCCAGAGAGCGCCGAAAGTGAAAAAAGGTGCTTTTGCGGATAGAGTCCTCAGGAAAGCAGAGAGGGCCAAATTGTCTGGTGCATTTGAAGGGGTTCCAGGAGGCAGTGAGAACCAGCATCACTTTTCCCCGCTGGCACCTTTGCTGTGGCAGCAAAAGCTGGACGTTTGTCTTTTTTGCTCCAGAGAGCGCCGAAAGTGAAAAAAGGTGCTTTTGAGGATAGAGTCCTCAGGAAAGGAGAGAGGGCCAAATTGTCTGGTGCATTTGAAGGGGTTCCAGGAGGCAGTGAGGACCAGCATCACTTTTCCCCGCTGGCACCTTTGCTGTGGCAGCAAAAGCTGGACGTTTGTCTTTTTTGCTCCAGAGAGCGCCGAAAGTGAAAAAAGGTGCTTTTGCGGATAGAGTCCTCAGGAAAGCAGAGAGGGCCAAATTGTCTGGTGCATTTGAAGGGGTTCCAGGAGGCAGTGAGAACCAGCATCACTTTTCCCCGCTGGCACCTTTGCTGTGGCAGCAAAAGCTGGACGTTTGTCTTTTTTGCTCCAGAGAGCGCCGAAAGTGAAAAAAGGTGCTTTTGAGGATAGAGTCCTCAGGAAAGGAGAGAGGGCCAAATTGTCTGGTGCATTTGAAGGGGTTCCAGGAGGCAGTGAGGACCAGCATCACTTTTCCCCGCTGGCACCTTTGCTGTGGCAGCAAAAGCTGGACGTTTGTCTTTTTTGCTCCAGACAGCGCCGAAAGTGAAAAAAGGTGCTTTTGCGGATAGAGTCCTCAGGAAAGCAGAGAGGGCCAAATTGTCTGGTGCATTTGAAGGGGTTCCAGGAGGCAGTGAGAACCAGCATCACTTTTCCCCGCTGGCACCTTTGCTGTGGCAGCAAAAGCTGGACGTTTGTCCTTTTTGCTCCAGAGAGCGCCGAAAGTGAAAAAAGGTGCTTTTGAGGATAGACTCCTCAGGAAAGCAGAGAGGGCCAAATTGTCTGGTGCATTTGAAGGGGTTCCAGGAGGCAGTGAGGACCAGCATCACTTTTCCCCGCTGGCACCTTTGCTGTGGCAGCAAAAGCTGGACGTTTGTCTTTTTTGCTCCAGAGAGCGCCAAAAGTGAAAAAAGGTACTTTTGAGGATAGACTCCTCAGGAAAGCAGAGAGGGCCAAATTGTCTGGGGAATTTGAAGGGGTTCCAGGAGGCAGTGAGGACCAGCATCACTTTTCCCCGCTGGCACCTTTGCTGTGGCAGCAAAAGCTGGACGTTTGTCTTTTTTGGTCCAGAGAGCGACGAAAGTGAAAAAAGGTGCTTTTGCGGATAGAGTCCTCAGGAAAGCAGAGAGGGCCAAATTGTCTGGTGCATTTGAAGGGGTTCCAGGAGGCAGTGAGGACCAGCATCACTTTTCCCCGCTGGCACCTTTGCTGTGGCAGCAAAAGCTGGACGTTTGTCTTTTTTGCTCCAGACAGCGCCGAAAGTTAAGAAAGGTGCTTTTGCGGATAGAGTCCTCAGGAAAGCAGAGAGGGCCAAATTGTCTGGTGCATTTGAAGGGGTTCCAGGAGGCAGTGAGAACCAGCATCACTTTTCCCCGCTGGCACCTTTGCTGTGGCAGCAAAAGCTGGACGTTTGTCTTTTTTGCTCCAGACAGCGCCAAAAGTGAAAAAAGGTGCTTTTGAGGATAGAGTCCTCAGGAAAGCAGAGAGGGCCAAATTGTCTGGGGCATTTGAAGGGGTTCCAGGAGGCAGTGAGGACCAGCATCACTTTTCCCCGCTGGCACCTTTGCTGTGGCAGCAAAAGCTGGACGTTTGTCTTTTTTGCTCCAGACAGCGCCGAAAGTGAAAAAAGGTGCTTTTGCGGATAGAGTCCTCAGGAAAGCAGAGAGGGCCAAATTGTCTGGTGCATTTGAAGGGGTTCCAGGAGGCAGTGAGAACCAGCATCACTTTTCCCCGGTGGCACCTTTGCTGTGGCAGCAAAAGCTGGACGTTTGTCTTTTTTGCTCCAGAGAGCGCCGAAAGTGAAAAAAGGTGCTTTTGAGGATAGAGTCCTCAGGAAAGCAGAGAGGGCCAAATTGTCCGGGGCATTTGAAGGGGTTCCAGGAGGCAGTGAGGACCAGCATCACTTTTCCCCGGTCGGCACCTTTGCTGTGGCAGCAAAAGCTGGACGTTTGTCTTTTTTGCTCCAGACAGCGCCGAAAGTGAAAAAAGGTGCATTTGAGGATAGAGTCCTCAGGAAAGCAGAGAGGGCCAAATTGTCTGGTGCATTTGAAGGGGTTCCAGGAGGCAGTGAGGACCAGCATCACTTTTCCCCGCTGGCACCTTTGCTGTGGCAGCAAAAGCTGGACGTTTGTCTTTTTTGCTCCAGAGAGCGCCGAAAGTGAAAAAAGGTGCTTTTGCGGATAGAGTCCTCAGGAAAGCAGAGAGGGCCAAAAAATCTGGTGCATTTGAAGGGGTTCCAGGAGGCAGTGAGAACCAGCATCACTTTTCCCCGCTGGCACCTTTGCTGTGGCAGCAAAAGCTGGACGTTTGTCTTTTTTGCTCCAGAGAGCGCCGAAAGTGAAAAAAGGTGCTTTTGCGGATAGAGTCCTCAGGAAAGCAGAGAGGGCCAAATTGTCTGGTGCATTTGAAGGGGTTCCAGGAGGCAGTGAGGACCAGCATCACTTTTCCCCGCTGGCACCTTTGCTGTGGCAGCAAAAGCTGGACGTTTGTCTTTTTTGCTCCAGAGAGCGCCAAAAGTGAAAAAAGGTGCTTTTGAGGAGAGACTCCTCAGGAAAGCAGAGAGGGCCAAATTGTCTGGGGCATTTGAAGGGGTTCCAGGAGGCAGTGAGGACCAGCATCACTTTTCCCCGCTGGCACCTTTGCTGTGGCAGCAAAAGCTGGACGTTTGTCTTTTTTGCTCCAGACAGCGCCGAAAGTGAAAAAAGGTGCTTTTGCGGATAGAGTCCTCAGGAAAGCAGAGAGGGCCAAATTGTCTGGTGCATTTGAAGGGGTTCCAGGAGGCAGTGAGAACCAGCATCACTTTTCCCCGGTGGCACCTTTGCTGTGGCAGCAAAAGCTGGACGTTTGTCTTTTTTGCTCCAGACAGCGCCAAAAGTGAAAAAAGGTGCTTTTGAGGATAGAGTCCTCAGGAAAGCAGAGAGGGCAAAATTGTCTGGGGCATTTGAAGGGGTTCCAGGAGGCAGTGAGGACCAGCATCACTTTTCCCCGCTGGCACCTTTGCTGTGGCAGCAAAAGCTGGACGTTTGTCTTTTTTGCTCCAGACAGCGCCGAAAGTGAAAAAAGGTGCATTTGAGGATAGAGTCCTCAGGAAAGCAGAGAGGGCCAAATTGTCTGGGGCATTTGAAGGGGTTCCAGGAGGCAGTGAGGACCAGCATCACTTTTCCCCGCTGGCACCTTTGCTGTGGCAGCAAAAGCTGGACGTTTGTCTTTTTTGCTCCAGACAGCGCCGAAAGTGAAAAAAGGTGCTTTTGAGGATAGAGTCCTCAGGAAAGCAGAGAGGGCCAAATTGTCTGGGGCATTTGAAGGGGTTCCAGGAGGCAGTGAAGACCAGCATCACTTTTCCCCGCTGGCACCTTTGCTGTGGCAGCAAAAGCTGGACGTTTGTCTTTTTTGCTCCAGAGAGGGCCAAAAGTGAAAAAAGGTGCTTTTGAGGATAGACTCCTCAGGAAAGCAGAGAGGGCCAAATTGTCTGGGGCATTTGAAGGGGTTCCAGGAGGCAGTGAGAACCAGCATCACTTTTCCCCGGTGGCACCTTTGCTGTGGCAGCAAAAGCTGGACGTTTGTCTTTTTTGCTCCAGAGAGCGCCGAAAGTGAAAAAAGGTGCTTTTGAGGATAGAGTCCTCAGGAAAGCAGAGAGGGCCAAATTGTCTGGGGCATTTGAAGGGGTTCCAGGAGGCAGTGAGAACCAGCATCACTTTTCCCCGCTGGCACCTTTGCTGTGGCAGCAAAAGCTGGACGTTTGTCTTTTTTGCTCCAGACAGCGCCGAAAGTTAAGAAAGGTGCTTTTGAGGATAGAGTCCTCAGGAAAGCAGAGAGGGCCAAATTGTCTGGTGCATTTGAAGGGGTTCCAGGAGGCAGTGAGAACCAGCATCACTTTTCCCCGCTGGCACCTTTGCTGTGGCAGCAAAAGCTGGACGTTTGTCTTTTTTGCTCCAGACAGCGCCGAAAGTGAAAAAAGTTGCATTTGAGGATAGAGTCCTCAGGAAAGCAGAGAGGGCCAAATTGTCTGGGGCATTTGAAGGGGTTCCAGGAGGCAGTGAGAAGCAGCATCACTTTTCCTTGCTGGCACCTTTGCTGTGGCAGCAAAAGCTGGACGTTTGTCTTTTTTGCTCCAGACAGCGCCGAAAGTGAAAAAAGGTGCATTTGAGGATAGAGTCCTCAGGAAAGCAGAGAGGGCCAAATTGTCTGGTGCATTTGAAGGGGTTCCAGGAGGCAGTGAGAACCAGCATCACTTTTCCCCGCTGGCACCTTTGCTGTGGCAGCAAAAGCTGGACGTTTGTCTTTTTTGCTCCAGAGGGTGCCGAAAGTGAAAAAAGGTGTTTTTGAGGATAGACTCCTCAGGAGAGCAGAGAGGGCCAAATTGTCTGGGGCATTTGAAGGGGTTCCAGGAGGCAGTGAAGACCAGCATCACTTTTCCCCGCTGGCACCTTTGCTGTGGCAGCAAAAGCTGGACGTTTGTCTTTTTTGCTCCAGAGAGGGCCAAAAGTGAAAAAAGGTGCTTTTGAGGATAGACTCCTCAGGAAAGCAGAGAGGGCCAAATTGTCTGGGGCATTTGAAGGGGTTCCAGGAGGCAGTGAGAACCAGCATCACTTTTCCCCGGTGGCACCTTTGCTGTGGCAGCAAAAGCTGGACGTTTGTCTTTTTTGCTCCAGAGAGCGCCGAAAGTGAAAAAAGGTGCTTTTGAGGATAGAGTCCTCAGGAAAGCAGAGAGGGCCAAATTGTCTGGGGCATTTGAAGGGGTTCCAGGAGGCAGTGAGAACCAGCATCACTTTTCCCCGCTGGCACCTTTGCTGTGGCAGCAAAAGCTGGACGTTTGTCTTTTTTGCTCCAGACAGCGCCGAAAGTTAAGAAAGGTGCTTTTGAGGATAGAGTCCTCAGGAAAGGAGAGAGGGCCAAATTGTCTGGTGCATTTGAAGGGGTTCCAGGAGGCAGTGAGAACCAGCATCACTTTTCCCCGCTGGCACCTTTGCTGTGGCAGCAAAAGCTGGATGTTTGTCTTTTTTGCTCCAGACAGCGCCGAAAGTGAAAAAAGTTGCATTTGAGGATAGAGTCCTCAGGAAAGCAGAGAGGGCCAAATTGTCTGGTGCATTTGAAGGGGTTCCAGGAGGCAGTGAGAAGCAGCATCACTTTTCCTTGCTGGCACCTTTGCTGTGGCAGCAAAAGCTGGACGTTTGTCTTTTTTGCTCCAGACAGCGCCGAAAGTGAAAAAAGGTGCATTTGAGGATAGAGTCCTCAGGAAAGCAGAGAGGGCCAAATTGTCTGGTGCATTTGAAGGGGTTCCAGGAGGCAGTGAGAACCAGCATCACTTTTCCCCGCTGGCACCTTTGCTGTGGCAGCAAAAGCTGGACGTTTGTCTTTTTTGCTCCAGAGGGTGCCGAAAGTGAAAAAAGGTGTTTTTGAGGATAGACTCCTCAGGAGAGCAGAGAGGGCCAAATTGTCTGGGGCATTTGAAGGGGTTCCAGGAGGCAGTGAGAACCAGCATCACTTTTCCCCGGTGGCACATTTGCTGTGGCAGCAAAAGCTGGACGTTTGTCTTTTTTGCTCCAGACAGCGCCGAAAGTGAAAAAAGGTGCATTTGAGGATAGAGTCCTCAAGAAAGCAGAGAGGGCCAAATTGTCTGGTGCATTTGAAGGGGTTCCAGGAGGCAGTGAGGACCAGCATCACTTTTCCCCGCTGGCACCTTTGCTGTGGCAGCAAAAGCTGGACGTTTGTCTTTTTTGCTCCAGAGAGCGCCGAAAGTGAAAAAAGGTGCTTTTGAGGATAGACTCCTCAGGAAAGCAGAGAGGGCCAAATTGTCTGGTGCATTTGAAGGGGTTCCAGGAGGCAGTGAGGACCAGCATCACTTTTCCCCGCTGGCACCTTTGCTGTGGCAGCAAAAGCTGGACGTTTGTCTTTTTTGCTCCAGAGAGCGCCGAAAGTGAAAAAAGGTGCTTTTGAGGATAGAGTCCTCAGGAAAGCAGAGAGGGCCAAATTGTCCGGGGCATTTGAAGGGGTTCCAGGAGGCAGTGAGGACCAGCATCACTTTTCCCCGGTCGGCACCTTTGCTGTGGCAGCAAAAGCTGGACGTTTGTCTTTTTTGCTCCAGACAGCGCCGAAAGTGAAAAAAGGTGCATTTGAGGATAGAGTCCTCAGGAAAGCAGAGAGGGCCAAATTGTCTGGTGCATTTGAAGGGGTTCCAGGAGGCAGTGAGGACCAGCATCACTTTTCCCCGCTGGCACCTTTGCTGTGGCAGCAAAAGCTGGACGTTTGTCTTTTTTGCTCCAGAGAGCGCCGAAAGTGAAAAAAGGTGCTTTTGAGGATAGACTCCTCAGGAAAGCAGAGAGGGCCAAATTGTCTGGTGCATTTGAAGGGGTTCCAGGAGGCAGTGAGGACCAGCATCACTTTTCCCCGCTGGCACCTTTGCTGTGGCAGCAAAAGCTGGACGTTTGTCTTTTTTGCTCCAGAGAGCGCCGAAAGTGAAAAAAGGTGCTTTTGAGGATAGAGTCCTCAGGAAAGCAGAGAGGGCCAAATTGTCCGGGGCATTTGAAGGGGTTCCAGGAGGCAGTGAGGACCAGCATCACTTTTCCCCGGTCGGCACCTTTGCTGTGGCAGCAAAAGCTGGACGTTTGTCTTTTTTGCTCCAGACAGCGCCGAAAGTGAAAAAAGGTGCATTTGAGGATAGAGTCCTCAGGAAAGCAGAGAGGGCCAAATTGTCTGGTGCATTTGAAGGGGTTCCAGGAGGCAGTGAGGACCAGCATCACTTTTCCCCGCTGGCACCTTTGCTGTGGCAGCAAAAGCTGGACGTTTGTCTTTTTTGCTCCAGAGAGCGCCGAAAGTGAAAAAAGGTGCTTTTGCGGATAGAGTCCTCAGGAAAGCAGAGAGGGCCAAAAAATCTGGTGCATTTGAAGGGGTTCCAGGAGGCAGTGAGGACCAGCATCACTTTTCCCCGCTGGCACCTTTGCTGTGGCAGCAAAAGCTGGACGTTTGTCTTTTTTGCTCCAGACAGCGCCGAAAGTGAAAAAAGGTGCATTTGCGGATAGAGTCCTCAGGAAAGCAGAGAGGGCCAAATTGTCTGGTGCATTTGAAGGGGTTCCAGGAGGCAGTGAGGACCAGCATCACTTTTCCCCGCTGGCACCTTTGCTGTGGCAGCAAAAGCTGGACGTTTGTCTTTTTTGCTCCAGAGAGCGCCGAAAGTGAAAAAAGGTGCTTTTGCGGATAGAGTCCTCAGGAAAGCAGAGAGGGCCAAATTGTCTGGTGCATTTGAAGGGGTTCCAGGAGGCAGTGAGAACCAGCATCACTTTTCCCCGCTGGCACCTTTGCTGTGGCAGCAAAAGCTGGACGTTTGTCTTTTTTGCTCCAGACAGCGCCGAAAGTGAAAAAAGGTGCTTTTGAGGATAGAGTCCTCAGGAAAGCAGAGAGGGCCAAATTGTCTGGGGCATTTGAAGGGGTTCCAGGAGGCAGTGAGGACCAGCATCACTTTTCCCCGCTGGCACCTTTGCTGTGGCAGCAAAAGCTGGACGTTTGTCTTTTTTGCTCCAGACAGCGCCGAAAGTGAAAAAAGGTGCTTTTGCGGATAGAGTCCTCAGGAAAGCAGAGAGGGCCAAATTGTCTGGTGCATTTGAAGGGGTTCCAGGAGGCAGTGAGGACCAGCATCACTTTTCCCCGCTGGCACCTTTGCTGTGGCAGCAAAAGCTGGACGTTTGTCTTTTTTGCTCCAGAGAGCGCCAAAAGTGAAAAAAGGTGCTTTTGCGGATAGAGTCCTCAGGAAAGCAGAGAGGGCCAAATTGTCTGGTGCATTTGAAGGGGTTCCAGGAGGCAGTGAGAACCAGCATCACTTTTCCCCGGTGGCACATTTGCTGTGGCAGCAAAAGCTGGACGTTTGTCTTTTTTGCTCCAGAGAGCGCCGAAAGTGAAAAAAGGTGCTTTTGAGGATAGAGTCCTCAGGAAAGCAGAGAGGGCCAAATTGTCTGGTGCATTTGAAGGGGTTCCAAGAGGCAGTGAGAACCAGCATCACTTTTCCCCGCTGGCACCTTTGCTGTGGCAGCAAAAGCTGGACGTTTGTCTTTTTTGCTCCAGACAGCGCCGAAAGTGAAAAAAGGTGCTTTTGAGGATAGAGTCCTCAGGAAAGCAGAGAGGGCCAAATTGTCTGGGGCATTTGAAGGGGTTCCAGGAGGCAGTGAGGACCAGCATCACTTTTCCCCGCTGGCACCTTTGCTGTGGCAGCAAAAGCTGGACGTTTGTCTTTTTTGCTCCAGACAGCGCCGAAAGTGAAAAAAGGTGCTTTTGCGGATAGAGTCCTCAGGAAAGCAGAGAGGGCCAAATTGTCTGGTGCATTTGAAGGGGTTCCAGGAGGCAGTGAGGACCAGCATCACTTTTCCCCGCTGGCACCTTTGCTGTGGCAGCAAAAGCTGGACGTTTGTCTTTTTTGCTCCAGAGAGCGCCGAAAGTGAAAAAAGGTGCTTTTGCGGATAGAGTCCTCAGGAAAGCAGAGAGGGCCAAATTGTCTGGGGCATTTGAAGGGGTTCCAGGAGGCAGTGAGAACCAGCATCACTTTTCCCCGCTGGCACCTTTGCTGTGGCAGCAAAAGCTGGACGTTTGTCTTTTTTGCTCCAGACAGCGCCGAAAGTGAAAAAAGGTGCATTTGAGGATAGAGTCCTCAGGAAAGCAGAGAGGGCCAAATTGTCTGGTGCATTTGAAGGGGTTCCAGGAGGCAGTGAGGACCAGCATCACTTTTCCCCGCTGGCACCTTTGCTGTGGCAGCAAAAGCTGGACGTTTGTCTTTTTTGCTCCAGAGAGCGCCGAAAGTGAAAAAAGGTGCTTTTGCGGATAGAGTCCTCAGGAAAGCAGAGAGGGCCAAATTGTCTGGGGCATTTGAAGGGGTTCCAGGAGGCAGTGAGGACCAGCATCACTTTTCCCCGCTGGCACCTTTGCTGTGGCAGCAAAAGCTGGACGTTTGTCTTTTTTGCTCCAGAGAGCGCCGAAAGTGAAAAAAGGTGCTTTTGAAGATAGAGTCCTCAGGAAAGCAGAGAGGGCCAAATTGTCTGGGGCATTTGAAGGGGTTCCAGGAGGCAGTGAGGACCAGCATCACTTTTCCCCGCTGGCACCTTTGCTGTGGCAGCAAAAGCTGGACGTTTGTCTTTTTTGCTCCAGACAGCGCCGAAAGTGAAAAAAGGTGCATTTGAGGATAGAGTCCTCAGGAAAGCAGAGAGGGCCAAATTGTCTGGTGCATTTGAAGGGGTTCCAGGAGGCAGTGAGGACCAGCATCACTTTTCCCCGCTGGCACCTTTGCTGTGGCAGCAAAAGCTGGACGTTTGTCTTTTTTGCTCCAGAGAGCGCCAAAAGTGAAAAAAGGTGCTTTTGCGGATAGAGTCCTCAGGAAAGCAGAGAGGGCCAAATTGTCTGGTGCATTTGAAGGGGTTCCAGGAGGCAGTGAGAACCAGCATCACTTTTCCCCGCTGACACCTTTGCTGTGGCAGCAAAAGCTGGACGTTTGTCTTTTTTGCTCCAGAGAGCGCCAAAAGTGAAAAAAGGTGCTTTTGAGGATAGAGTCCTCAGGAAAGCAGAGAGGGCCAAATTGTCTGGTGCATTTGAAGGGGTTCCAGGAGGCAGTGAGGACCAGCATCACTTTTCCCCGCTGGCACCTTTGCTGTGGCAGCAAAAGCTGGACGTTTGTCTTTTTTGCTCCAGAGAGCGCCGAAAGTGAAAAAAGGTGCTTTTGCGGATAGAGTCCTCAGGAAAGCAGAGAGGGCCAAATTGTCTGGTGCATTTGAAGGGGTTCCAGGAGGCAGTGAGAACCAGCATCACTTTTCCCCGCTGGCACCTTTGCTGTGGCAGCAAAAGCTGGACGTTTGTCTTTTTTGCTCCAGAGAGCGCCGAAAGTGAAAAAAGGTGCTTTTGAGGATAGAGTCCTCAGGAAAGCAGAGAGGGCCAAATTGTCTGGGGCATTTGAAGGGGTTCCAGGAGGCAGTGAGGACCAGCATCACTTTTCCCCGCTGGCACCTTTGCTGTGGCAGCAAAAGCTGGACGTTTGTCTTTTTTGCTCCAGAGAGCGCCGAAAGTGAAAAAAGGTGCTTTTGAGGATAGAGTCCTCAGGAAAGCAGAGAGGGCCAAATTGTCTGGTGCATTTGAAGGGGTTCCAGGAGGCAGTGAGAACCAGCATCACTTTTCCCCGCTGGCACCTTTGCTGTGGCAGCAAAAGCTGGACGTTTGTCTTTTTTGCTCCAGAGAGCGCCGAAAGTGAAAAAAGGTGCTTTTGAGGATAGACTCCTCAGGAAAGCAGAGAGGGCCAAATTGTCTGGGGCATTTGAAGGGGTTCCAGGAGGCAGTGAGGACCAGCATCACTTTTCCCCGCTGGCACCTTTGCTGTGGCAGCAAAAGCTGGACGTTTGTCTTTTTTGCTCCAGACAGCGCCGAAAGTGAAAAAAGGTGCTTTTGCGGATAGAGTCCTCAGGAAAGCAGAGAGGGCCAAATTGTCTGGTGCATTTGAAGGGGTTCCAGGAGGCAGTGAGAACCAGCATCACTTTTCCCCGCTGGCACCTTTGCTGTGGCAGCAAAAGCTGGACGTTTGTCTTTTTTGCTCCAGAGAGCGCCGAAATTGAAAAAAGGTTCTTTTGAGGAAAGACTCCTCAGGAAAGCAGAGAGGGCCAAATTGTCTGGGGCATTTGAAGGGGTTCCAGGAGGCAGTGAGGACCAGCATCACTTTTCCCCGCTGGCACCTTTGCTGTGGCAGCAAAAGCTGGACGTTTGTCTTTTTTGCTCCAGACAGCGCCGAAAGTGAAAAAAGGTGCTTTTGAGGATAGAGTCCTCAGGAAAGCAGAGAGGGCCAAATTGTCTGGGGCATTTGAAGGGGTTCCAGGAGGCAGTGAGGACCAGCATCACTTTTCCCCGCTGGCACCTTTGCTGTGGCAGCAAAAGCTGGACGTTTGTCTTTTTTGCTCCAGAGAGCGCCGAAAGTGAAAAAAGGTGCTTTTGAGGATAGACTCCTCAGGAAAGCAGAGAGGGCCAAATTGTCTGGGGCATTTGAAGGGGTTCCAGGAGGCAGTGAGGACCAGCATCACTTTTCCCCGCTGGCACCTTTGCTGTGGCAGCAAAAGCTGGACGTTTGTCTTTTTTGCTCCAGAGAGCGCCGAAAGTGAAAAAAGGTGCTTTTGAGGATAGAGTCCTCAGGAAAGCAGAGAGGGCCAAATTGTCCGGGGCATTTGAAGGGGTTCCAGGAGGCAGTGAGGACCAGCATCACTTTTCCCCGGTCGGCACCTTTGCTGTGGCAGCAAAAGCTGGACGTTTGTCTTTTTTGCTCCAGACAGCGCCGAAAGTGAAAAAAGGTGCATTTGAGGATAGAGTCCTCAGGAAAGCAGAGAGGGCCAAATTGTCTGGTGCATTTGAAGGGGTTCCAGGAGGCAGTGAGGACCAGCATCACTTTTCCCCGCTGGCACCTTTGCTGTGGCAGCAAAAGCTGGACGTTTGTCTTTTTTTGCTCCAGAGAGCGCCGAAAGTGAAAAAAGGTGCTTTTGCGGATAGAGTCCTCAGGAAAGCAGAGAGGGCCAAAAAATCTGGTGCATTTGAAGGGGTTCCAGGAGGCAGTGAGGACCAGCATCACTTTTCCCCGCTGGCACCTTTGCTGTGGCAGCAAAAGCTGGACGTTTGTCTTTTTTGCTCCAGACAGCGCCGAAAGTGAAAAAAGGTGCATTTGCGGATAGAGTCCTCAGGAAAGCAGAGAGGGCCAAATTGTCTGGTGCATTTGAAGGGGTTCCAGGAGGCAGTGAGGACCAGCATCACTTTTCCCCGCTGGCACCTTTGCTGTGGCAGCAAAAGCTGGACGTTTGTCTTTTTTGCTCCAGAGAGCGCCGAAAGTGAAAAAAGGTGCTTTTGCGGATAGAGTCCTCAGGAAAGCAGAGAGGGCCAAATTGTCTGGTGCATTTGAAGGGGTTCCAGGAGGCAGTGAGAACCAGCATCACTTTTCCCCGCTGGCACCTTTGCTGTGGCAGCAAAAGCTGGACGTTTGTCTTTTTTGCTCCAGAGAGCGCCGAAAGTGAAAAAAGGTGCTTTTGAGGATAGAGTCCTCAGGAAAGCAGAGAGGGCCAAATTGTCTGGGGCATTTGAAGGGGTTCCAGGAGGCAGTGAGGACCAGCATCACTTTTCCCCGCTGGCACCTTTGCTGTGGCAGCAAAAGCTGGACGTTTGTCTTTTTTGCTCCAGACAGCGCCGAAAGTGAAAAAAGGTGCTTTTGCGGATAGAGTCCTCAGGAAAGCAGAGAGGGCCAAATTGTCTGGTGCATTTGAAGGGGTTCCAGGAGGCAGTGAGGACCAGCATCACTTTTCCCCGCTGGCACCTTTGCTGTGGCAGCAAAAGCTGGACGTTTGTCTTTTTTGCTCCAGAGAGCGCCAAAAGTGAAAAAAGGTGCTTTTGCGGATAGAGTCCTCAGGAAAGCAGAGAGGGCCAAATTGTCTGGTGCATTTGAAGGGGTTCCAGGAGGCAGTGAGAACCAGCATCACTTTTCCCCGGTGGCACATTTGCTGTGGCAGCAAAAGCTGGACGTTTGTCTTTTTTGCTCCAGAGAGCGCCGAAAGTGAAAAAAGGTGCTTTTGAGGATAGAGTCCTCAGGAAAGCAGAGAGGGCCAAATTGTCCGGGGCATTTGAAGGGGTTCCAGGAGGCAGTGAGGACCAGCATCACTTTTCCCCGCTGGCACCTTTGCTGTGGCAGCAAAAGCTGGACGTTTGTCTTTTTTGCTCCAGACAGCGCCGAAAGTGAAAAAAGGTGCATTTGAGGATAGAGTCCTCAGGAAAGCAGAGAGGGCCAAATTGTCTGGTGCATTTGAAGGGGTTCCAGGAGGCAGTGAGGACCAGCATCACTTTTCCCCGCTGGCACCTTTGCTGTGGCAGCAAAAGCTGGACGTTTGTCTTTTTTGCTCCAGAGAGCGCCGAAAGTGAAAAAAGGTGCTTTTGCGGATAGAGTCCTCAGGAAAGCAGAGAGGGCCAAATTGTCTGGTGCATTTGAAGGGGTTCCAGGAGGCAGTGAGAACCAGCATCACTTTTCCCCGCTGGCACCTTTGCTGTGGCAGCAAAAGCTGGACGTTTGTCTTTTTTGCTCCAGACAGCGCCGAAAGTGAAAAAAGGTGCTTTTGAGGATAGAGTCCTCAGGAAAGCAGAGAGGGCCAAATTGTCTGGGGCATTTGAAGGGGTTCCAGGAGGCAGTGAGGACCAGCATCACTTTTCCCCGCTGGCACCTTTGCTGTGGCAGCAAAAGCTGGACGTTTGTCTTTTTTGCTCCAGACAGCGCCGAAAGTGAAAAAAGGTGCTTTTGCGGATAGAGTCCTCAGGAAAGCAGAGAGGGCCAAATTGTCTGGTGCATTTGAAGGGGTTCCAGGAGGCAGTGAGGACCAGCATCACTTTTCCCCGCTGGCACCTTTGCTGTGGCAGCAAAAGCTGGACGTTTGTCTTTTTTGCTCCAGAGAGCGCCGAAAGTGAAAAAAGGTGCTTTTGCGGATAGAGTCCTCAGGAAAGCAGAGAGGGCCAAATTGTCTGGTGCATTTGAAGGGGTTCCAGGAGGCAGTGAGAACCAGCATCACTTTTCCCCGCTGGCACCTTTGCTGTGGCAGCAAAAGCTGGACGTTTGTCTTTTTTGCTCCAGACAGCGCCGAAAGTGAAAAAAGGTGCATTTGAGGATAGAGTCCTCAGGAAAGCAGAGAGGGCCAAATTGTCTGGTGCATTTGAAGGGGTTCCAGGAGGCAGTGAGGACCAGCATCACTTTTCCCCGCTGGCACCTTTGCTGTGGCAGCAAAAGCTGGACGTTTGTCTTTTTTGCTCCAGAGAGCGCCGAAAGTGAAAAAAGGTGCTTTTGCGGATAGAGTCCTCAGGAAAGCAGAGAGGGCCAAATTGTCTGGGGCATTTGAAGGGGTTCCAGGAGGCAGTGAGGACCAGCATCACTTTTCCCCGCTGGCACCTTTGCTGTGGCAGCAAAAGCTGGACGTTTGTCTTTTTTGCTCCAGAGAGCGCCGAAAGTGAAAAAAGGTGCTTTTGAAGATAGAGTCCTCAGGAAAGCAGAGAGGGCCAAATTGTCTGGGGCATTTGAAGGGGTTCCAGGAGGCAGTGAGGACCAGCATCACTTTTCCCCGCTGGCACCTTTGCTGTGGCAGCAAAAGCTGGACGTTTGTCTTTTTTGCTCCAGACAGCGCCGAAAGTGAAAAAAGGTGCATTTGAGGATAGAGTCCTCAGGAAAGCAGAGAGGGCCAAATTGTCTGGTGCATTTGAAGGGGTTCCAGGAGGCAGTGAGGACCAGCATCACTTTTCCCCGCTGGCACCTTTGCTGTGGCAGCAAAAGCTGGACGTTTGTCTTTTTTGCTCCAGAGAGCGCCAAAAGTGAAAAAAGGTGCTTTTGCGGATAGAGTCCTCAGGAAAGCAGAGAGGGCCAAATTGTCTGGTGCATTTGAAGGGGTTCCAGGAGGCAGTGAGAACCAGCATCACTTTTCCCCGCTGGCACCTTTGCTGTGGCAGCAAAAGCTGGACGTTTGTCTTTTTTGCTCCAGAGAGCGCCAAAAGTGAAAAAAGGTGCTTTTGAGGATAGAGTCCTCAGGAAAGCAGAGAGGGCCAAATTGTCTGGTGCATTTGAAGGGGTTCCAGGAGGCAGTGAGGACCAGCATCACTTTTCCCCGCTGGCACCTTTGCTGTGGCAGCAAAAGCTGGACGTTTGTCTTTTTTGCTCCAGAGAGCGCCGAAAGTGAAAAAAGGTGCTTTTGCGGATAGAGTCCTCAGGAAAGCAGAGAGGGCCAAATTGTCTGGTGCATTTGAAGGGGTTCCAGGAGGCAGTGAGAACCAGCATCACTTTTCCCCGCTGGCACCTTTGCTGTGGCAGCAAAAGCTGGACGTTTGTCTTTTTTGCTCCAGAGAGCGCCGAAAGTGAAAAAAGGTGCTTTTGAGGATAGAGTCCTCAGGAAAGCAGAGAGGGCCAAATTGTCTGGGGCATTTGAAGGGGTTCCAGGAGGCAGTGAGGACCAGCATCACTTTTCCCCGCTGGCACCTTTGCTGTGGCAGCAAAAGCTGGACGTTTGTCTTTTTTGCTCCAGAGAGCGCCGAAAGTGAAAAAAGGTGCTTTTGAGGATAGAGTCCTCAGGAAAGCAGAGAGGGCCAAATTGTCTGGTGCATTTGAAGGGGTTCCAGGAGGCAGTGAGAACCAGCATCACTTTTCCCCGCTGGCACCTTTGCTGTGGCAGCAAAAGCTGGACGTTTGTCTTTTTTGCTCCAGAGAGCGCCGAAAGTGAAAAAAGGTGCTTTTGAGGATAGACTCCTCAGGAAAGCAGAGAGGGCCAAATTGTCTGGGGCATTTGAAGGGGTTCCAGGAGGCAGTGAGGACCAGCATCACTTTTCCCCGCTGGCACCTTTGCTGTGGCAGCAAAAGCTGGACGTTTGTCTTTTTTGCTCCAGACAGCGCCGAAAGTGAAAAAAGGTGCTTTTGCGGATAGAGTCCTCAGGAAAGCAGAGAGGGCCAAATTGTCTGGTGCATTTGAAGGGGTTCCAGGAGGCAGTGAGAACCAGCATCACTTTTCCCCGCTGGCACCTTTGCTGTGGCAGCAAAAGCTGGACGTTTGTCTTTTTTGCTCCAGAGAGCGCCGAAATTGAAAAAAGGTTCTTTTGAGGAAAGACTCCTCAGGAAAGCAGAGAGGGCCAAATTGTCTGGGGCATTTGAAGGGGTTCCAGGAGGCAGTGAGGACCAGCATCACTTTTCCCCGCTGGCACCTTTGCTGTGGCAGCAAAAGCTGGACGTTTGTCTTTTTTGCTCCAGACAGCGCCGAAAGTGAAAAAAGGTGCTTTTGAGGATAGAGTCCTCAGGAAAGCAGAGAGGGCCAAATTGTCTGGGGCATTTGAAGGGGTTCCAGGAGGCAGTGAGGACCAGCATCACTTTTCCCCGCTGGCACCTTTGCTGTGGCAGCAAAAGCTGGACGTTTGTCTTTTTTGCTCCAGAGAGCGCCGAAAGTGAAAAAAGGTGCTTTTGAGGATAGACTCCTCAGGAAAGCAGAGAGGGCCAAATTGTCTGGGGCATTTGAAGGGGTTCCAGGAGGCACTGAGGACCAGCATCACTTTTCCCCGCTGGCACCTTTGCTGTGGCAGCAAAAGCTGGACGTTTGTCTTTTTTGCTCCAGAGAGCGCCGAAAGTGAAAAAAGGTGCTTTTGAGGATAGAGTCCTCAGGAAAGCAGAGAGGGCCAAATTGTCCGGGGCATTTGAAGGGGTTCCAGGAGGCAGTGAGGACCAGCATCACTTTTCCCCGCTGGCACCTTTGCTGTGGCAGCAAAAGCTGGACGTTTGCCTTTTTTGCTCCAGACAGCGCCGAAAGTGAAAAAAGGTGCATTTGCGGATAGAGTCCTCAGGAAAGCAGAGAGGGCCAAATTGTCTGGTGCATTTGAAGGGGTTCCAGGAGGCAGTGAGGACCAGCATCACTTTTCCCCGCTGGTACCTTTGCTGTGGCAGCAAAAGCTGGACGTTTGTCTTTTTTGCTCCAGAGAGCGCCGAAAGTGAAAAAAGGTGCTTTTGCGGATAGAGTCCTCAGGAAAGCAGAGAGGGCCAAATTGTCTGGTGCATTTGAAGGGGTTCCAGGAGGCAGTGAGAACCAGCATCACTTTTCCCCGCTGGCACCTTTGCTGTGGCAGCAAAAGCTGGACGTTTGTCTTTTTTGCTCCAGAGAGCGCCGAAAGTGAAAAAAGGTGCTTTTGAGGATAGAGTCCTCAGGAAAGGAGAGAGGGCCAAATTGTCTGGTGCATTTGAAGGGGTTCCAGGAGGCAGTGAGGACCAGCATCACTTTTCCCCGCTGGCACCTTTGCTGTGGCAGCAAAAGCTGGACGTTTGTCTTTTTTGCTCCAGAGAGCGCCGAAAGTGAAAAAAGGTGCTTTTGCGGATAGAGTCCTCAGGAAAGCAGAGAGGGCCAAATTGTCTGGTGCATTTGAAGGGGTTCCAGGAGGCAGTGAGAACCAGCATCACTTTTCCCCGCTGGCACCTTTGCTGTGGCAGCAAAAGCTGGACGTTTGTCTTTTTTGCTCCAGAGAGCGCCGAAAGTGAAAAAAGGTGCTTTTGAGGATAGACTCCTCAGGAAAGCAGAGAGGGCCAAATTGTCTGGTGCATTTGAAGGGGTTCCAGGAGGCAGTGAGGACCAGCATCACTTTTCCCCGCTGGCACCTTTGCTGTGGCAGCAAAAGCTGGACGTTTGTCTTTTTTGCTCCAGACAGCGCCGAAAGTGAAAAAAGGTGCTTTTGCGGATAGAGTCCTCAGGAAAGCAGAGAGGGCCAAATTGTCTGGTGCATTTGAAGGGGTTCCAGGAGGCAGTGAGAACCAGCATCACTTTTCCCCGCTGGCACCTTTGCTGTGGCAGCAAAAGCTGGACGTTTGTCCTTTTTGCTCCAGAGAGCGCCGAAAGTGAAAAAAGGTGCTTTTGAGGATAGACTCCTCAGGAAAGCAGAGAGGGCCAAATTGTCTGGGGCATTTGAAGGGGTTCCAGGAGGCAGTGAGGACCAGCATCACTTTTCCCCGCTGGCACCTTTGCTGTGGCAGCAAAAGCTGGACGTTTGTCTTTTTTGCTCCAGAGAGCGCCAAAAGTGAAAAAAGGTGCTTTTGAGGATAGACTCCTCAGGAAAGCAGAGAGGGCCAAATTGTCTGGGGAATTTGAAGGGGTTCCAGGAGGCAGTGAGGACCAGCATCACTTTTCCCCGCTGGCACCTTTGCTGTGGCAGCAAAAGCTGGACGTTTGTCTTTTTTGGTCCAGAGAGCGACGAAAGTGAAAAAAGGTGCTTTTGCGGATAGAGTCCTCAGGAAAGCAGAGAGGGCCAAATTGTCTGGGGCATTTGAAGGGGTTCCAGGAGGCAGTGAGGACCAGCATCACTTTTCCCCGCTGGCACCTTTGCTGTGGCAGCAAAAGCTGGACGTTTGTCTTTTTTGCTCCAGACAGCGCCGAAAGTGAAAAAAGGTGCATTTGAGGATAGAGTCCTCAGGAAAGCAGAGAGGGCCAAATTGTCTGGTGCATTTGAAGGGGTTCCAGGAGGCAGTGAGGACCAGCATCACTTTTCCCCGCTGGCACCTTTGCTGTGGCAGCAAAAGCTGGACGTTTGTCTTTTTTGCTCCAGAGAGCGCCGAAAGTGAAAAAAGGTGCTTTTGCGGATAGAGTCCTCAGGAAAGCAGAGAGGGCCAAAAAATCTGGAGCATTTGAAGGGGTTCCAGGAGGCAGTGAGAACCAGCATCACTTTTCCCCGCTGGCACCTTTGCTGTGGCAGCAAAAGCTGGACGTTTGTCTTTTTTGCTCCAGAGAGCGCCGAAAGTGAAAAAAGGTGCTTTTGCGGATAGAGTCCTCAGGAAAGCAGAGAGGGCCAAATTGTCTGGTGCATTTGAAGGGGTTCCAGGAGGCAGTGAGGACCAGCATCACTTTTCCCCGCTGGCACCTTTGCTGTGGCAGCAAAAGCTGGACGTTTGTCTTTTTTGCTCCAGAGAGCGCCAAAAGTGAAAAAAGGTGCTTTTGCGGATAGAGTCCTCAGGAAAGCAGAGAGGGCCAAATTGTCTGGTGCATTTGAAGGGGTTCCAGGAGGCAGTGAGAACCAGCATCACTTTTCCCCGGTGGCACCTTTGCTGTGGCAGCAAAAGCTGGACGTTTGTCTTTTTTGCTCCAGAGAGCGCCGAAAGTGAAAAAAGGTGCTTTTGAGGAGAGACTCCTCAGGAAAGCAGAGAGGGCCAAATTGTCTGGGGCATTTGAAGGGGTTCCAGGAGGCAGTGAGGACCAGCATCACTTTTCCCCGCTGGCACCTTTGCTGTGGCAGCAAAAGCTGGACGTTTGTCTTTTTTGCTCCAGAGAGCGCCGAAAGTGAAAAAAGGTGCTTTTGCGGATAGAGTCCTCAGGAAAGCAGAGAGGGCCAAATTGTCTGGTGCATTTGAAGGGGTTCCAGGAGGCAGTGAGAACCAGCATCACTTTTCCCCGGTGGCACCTTTGCTGTGGCAGCAAAAGCTGGACGTTTGTCTTTTTTGCTCCAGACAGCGCCAAAAGTGAAAAAAGGTGCTTTTGAGGATAGAGTCCTCAGGAAAGCAGAGAGGGCAAAATTGTCTGGGGCATTTGAAGGGGTTCCAGGAGGCAGTGAGGACCAGCATCACTTTTCCCCGCTGGCACCTTTGCTGTGGCAGCAAAAGCTGGACGTTTGTCTTTTTTGCTCCAGACAGCGCCGAAAGTGAAAAAAGGTGCATTTGAGGATAGAGTCCTCAGGAAAGCAGAGAGGGCCAAATTGTCTGGGGCATTTGAAGGGGTTCCAGGAGGCAGTGAGGACCAGCATCACTTTTCCCCGCTGGCACCTTTGCTGTGGCAGCAAAAGCTGGACGTTTGTCTTTTTTGCTCCAGACAGCGCCGAAAGTGAAAAAAGGTGCTTTTGAGGATAGAGTCCTCAGGAAAGCAGAGAGGGCCAAATTGTCTGGGGCATTTGAAGGGGTTCCAGGAGGCAGTGAAGACCAGCATCACTTTTCCCCGCTGGCACCTTTGCTGTGCCAGCAAAAGCTGGACGTTTGTCTTTTTTGCTCCAGAGAGGGCCAAAAGTGAAAAAAGGTGCTTTTGAGGATAGACTCCTCAGGAAAGCAGAGAGGGCCAAATTGTCTGGGGCATTTGAAGGGGTTCCAGGAGGCAGTGAGAACCAGCATCACTTTTCCCCGGTGGCACCTTTGCTGTGGCAGCAAAAGCTGGACGTTTGTCTTTTTTGCTCCAGAGAGCGCCGAAAGTGAAAAAAGGTGCTTTTGAGGATAGAGTCCTCAGGAAAGCAGAGAGGGCCAAATTGTCTGGGGCATTTGAAGGGGTTCCAGGAGGCAGTGAGAACCAGCATCACTTTTCCCCGCTGGCACCTTTGCTGTGGCAGCAAAAGCTGGACGTTTGTCTTTTTTGCTCCAGACAGCGCCGAAAGTGAAAAAAGTTGCATTTGAGGATAGAGTCCTCAGGAAAGCAGAGAGGGCCAAATTGTCTGGTGCATTTGAAGGGGTTCCAGGAGGCAGTGAGAAGCAGCATCACTTTTCCTTGCTGGCACCTTTGCTGTGGCAGCAAAAGCTGGACGTTTGTCTTTTTTGCTCCAGACAGCGCCGAAAGTGAAAAAAGGTGCATTTGAGGATAGAGTCCTCAGGAAAGCAGAGAGGGCCAAATTGTCTGGTGCATTTGAAGGGGTTCCAGGAGGCAGTGAGAACCAGCATCACTTTTCCCTGCTGGCACCTTTGCTGTGGCAGCAAAAGCTGGACGTTTGTCTTTTTTGCTCCAGAGGGTGCCGAAAGTGAAAAAAGGTGTTTTTGAGGATAGACTCCTCAGGAGAGCAGAGAGGGCCAAATTGTCTGGGGCATTTGAAGGGGTTCCAGGAGGCAGTGAAGACCAGCATCACTTTTCCCCGCTGGCACCTTTGCTGTGGCAGCAAAAGCTGGACGTTTGTCTTTTTTGCTCCAGAGAGGGCCAAAAGTGAAAAAAGGTGCTTTTGAGGATAGACTCCTCAGGAAAGCAGAGAGGGCCAAATTGTCTGGGGCATTTGAAGGGGTTCCAGGAGGCAGTGAGAACCAGCATCACTTTTCCCCGGTGGCACCTTTGCTGTGGCAGCAAAAGCTGGACGTTTGTCTTTTTTGCTCCAGAGAGCGCCGAAAGTGAAAAAAGGTGCTTTTGAGGATAGAGTCCTCAGGAAAGCAGAGAGGGCCAAATTGTCTGGGGCATTTGAAGGGGTTCCAGGAGGCAGTGAGAACCAGCATCACTTTTCCCCGCTGGCACCTTTGCTGTGGCAGCAAAAGCTGGACGTTTGTCTTTTTTGCTCCAGACAGCGCCGAAAGTTAAGAAAGGTGCTTTTGAGGATAGAGTCCTCAGGAAAGCAGAGAGGGCCAAATTGTCTGGTGCATTTGAAGGGGTTCCAGGAGGCAGTGAGAACCAGCATCACTTTTCCCCGCTGGCACCTTTGCTGTGGCAGCAAAAGCTGGACGTTTGTCTTTTTTGCTCCAGACAGCGCCGAAAGTGAAAAAAGTTGCATTTGAGGATAGAGTCCTCAGGAAAGCAGAGAGGGCCAAATTGTCTGGTGCATTTGAAGGGGTTCCAGGAGGCAGTGAGAAGCAGCATCACTTTTCCTTGCTGGCACCTTTGCTGTGGCAGCAAAAGCTGGACGTTTGTCTTTTTTGCTCCAGACAGCGCCGAAAGTGAAAAAAGGTGCATTTGAGGATAGAGTCCTCAGGAAAGCAGAGAGGGCCAAATTGTCTGGTGCATTTGAAGGGGTTCCAGGAGGCAGTGAGAACCAGCATCACTTTTCCCCGCTGGCACCTTTGCTGTGGCAGCAAAAGCTGGACGTTTGTCTTTTTTGCTCCAGAGGGTGCCGAAAGTGAAAAAAGGTGTTTTTGAGGATAGACTCCTCAGGAGAGCAGAGAGGGCCAAATTGTCTGGGGCATTTGAAGGGGTTCCAGGAGGCAGTGAGGACCAGCATCACTTTTCCCCGCTGGCACCTTTGCTGTGGCAGCAAAAGCTGGACGTTTGTCTTTTTTGCTCCAGAGAGCGCCAAAAGTGAAAAAAGGTGCTTTTGCGGATAGAGTCCTCAGGAAAGCAGAGAGGGCCAAATTGTCTGGTGCATTTGAAGGGGTTCCAGGAGGCAGTGAGAACCAGCATCACTTTTCCCCGGTGGCACATTTGCTGTGGCAGCAAAAGCTGGACGTTTGTCTTTTTTGCTCCAGACAGCGCCGAAAGTGAAAAAAGGTGCATTTGAGGATAGAGTCCTCAAGAAAGCAGAGAGGGCCAAATTGTCTGGTGCATTTGAAGGGGTTCCAGGAGGCAGTGAGGACCAGCATCACTTTTCCCCGCTGGCACCTTTGCTGTGGCAGCAAAAGCTGGACGTTTGTCTTTTTTGCTCCAGAGAGCGCCGAAAGTGAAAAAAGGTGCTTTTGAGGATAGACTCCTCAGGAAAGCAGAGAGGGCCAAATTGTCTGGTGCATTTGAAGGGGTTCCAGGAGGCAGTGAGGACCAGCATCACTTTTCCCCGCTGGCACCTTTGCTGTGGCAGCAAAAGCTGGACGTTTGTCTTTTTTGCTCCAGAGAGCGCCGAAAGTGAAAAAAGGTGCTTTTGAGGATAGAGTCCTCAGGAAAGCAGAGAGGGCCAAATTGTCCGGGGCATTTGAAGGGGTTCCAGGAGGCAGTGAGGACCAGCATCACTTTTCCCCGGTCGGCACCTTTGCTGTGGCAGCAAAAGCTGGACGTTTGTCTTTTTTGCTCCAGACAGCGCCGAAAGTGAAAAAAGGTGCATTTGAGGATAGAGTCCTCAGGAAAGCAGAGAGGGCCAAATTGTCTGGTGCATTTGAAGGGGTTCCAGGAGGCAGTGAGGACCAGCATCACTTTTCCCCGCTGGCACCTTTGCTGTGGCAGCAAAAGCTGGACGTTTGTCTTTTTTGCTCCAGAGAGCGCCGAAAGTGAAAAAAGGTGCTTTTGCGGATAGAGTCCTCAGGAAAGCAGAGAGGGCCAAAAAATCTGGTGCATTTGAAGGGGTTCCAGGAGGCAGTGAGAACCAGCATCACTTTTCCCCGCTGGCACCTTTGCTGTGGCAGCAAAAGCTGGACGTTTGTCTTTTTTGCTCCAGAGAGCGCCGAAAGTGAAAAAAGGTGCTTTTGCGGATAGAGTCCTCAGGAAAGCAGAGAGGGCCAAATTGTCTGGTGCATTTGAAGGGGTTCCAGGAGGCAGTGAGGACCAGCATCACTTTTCCCCGCTGGCACCTTTGCTGTGGCAGCAAAAGCTGGACGTTTGTCTTTTTTGCTCCAGAGAGCGCCAAAAGTGAAAAAAGGTGCTTTTGCGGATAGAGTCCTCAGGAAAGCAGAGAGGGCCAAATTGTCTGGTGCATTTGAAGGGGTTCCAGGAGGCAGTGAGAACCAGCATCACTTTTCCCCGGTGGCACATTTGCTGTGGCAGCAAAAGCTGGACGTTTGTCTTTTTTGCTCCAGAGAGCGCCGAAAGTGAAAAAAGGTGCTTTTGAGGAGAGACTCCTCAGGAAAGCAGAGAGGGCCAAATTGTCTGGGGCATTTGAAGGGGTTCCAGGAGGCAGTGAGGACCAGCATCACTTTTCCCCGCTGGCACCTTTGCTGTGGCAGCAAAAGCTGGACGTTTGTCTTTTTTGCTCCAGAGAGCGCCGAAAGTGAAAAAAGGTGCTTTTGCGGATAGAGTCCTCAGGAAAGCAGAGAGGGCCAAATTGTCTGGTGCATTTGAAGGGGTTCCAGGAGGCAGTGAGAACCAGCATCACTTTTCCCCGGTGGCACCTTTGCTGTGGCAGCAAAAGCTGGACGTTTGTCTTTTTTGCTCCAGACAGCGCCAAAAGTGAAAAAAGGTGCTTTTGAGGATAGAGTCCTCAGGAAAGCAGAGAGGGCAAAATTGTCTGGTGCATTTGAAGGGGTTCCAGGAGGCAGTGAGGACCAGCATCACTTTTCCCCGCTGGCACCTTTGCTGTGGCAGCAAAAGCTGGACGTTTGTCTTTTTTGCTCCAGACAGCGCCGAAAGTGAAAAAAGGTGCATTTGAGGATAGAGTCCTCAGGAAAGCAGAGAGGGCCAAATTGTCTGGTGCATTTGAAGGGGTTCCAGGAGGCAGTGAGGACCAGCATCACTTTTCCCCGCTGGCACCTTTGCTGTGGCAGCAAAAGCTGGACGTTTGTCTTTTTTGCTCCAGACAGCGCCGAAAGTGAAAAAAGTTGCATTTGAGGATAGAGTCCTCAGGAAAGCAGAGAGGGCCAAATTGTCTGGTGCATTTGAAGGGGTTCCAGGAGGCAGTGAGAAGCAGCATCACTTTTCCTTGCTGGCACCTTTGCTGTGGCAGCAAAAGCTGGACGTTTGTCTTTTTTGCTCCAGACAGCGCCGAAAGTGAAAAAAGGTGCATTTGAGGATAGAGTCCTCAGGAAAGCAGAGAGGGCCAAATTGTCTGGTGCATTTGAAGGGGTTCCAGGAGGCAGTGAGAACCAGCATCACTTTTCCCCGCTGGCACCTTTGCTGTGGCAGCAAAAGCTGGACGTTTGTCTTTTTTGCTCCAGAGGGTGCCGAAAGTGAAAAAAGGTGTTTTTGAGGATAGACTCCTCAGGAGAGCAGAGAGGGCCAAATTGTCTGGGGCATTTGAAGGGGTTCCAGGAGGCAGTGAGGACCAGCATCACTTTTCCCCGCTGGCACCTTTGCTGTGGCAGCAAAAGCTGGACGTTTGTCTTTTTTGCTCCAGAGAGCGCCAAAAGTGAAAAAAGGTGCTTTTGCGGATAGAGTCCTCAGGAAAGCAGAGAGGGCCAAATTGTCTGGTGCATTTGAAGGGGTTCCAGGAGGCAGTGAGAACCAGCATCACTTTTCCCCGGTGGCACATTTGCTGTGGCAGCAAAAGCTGGACGTTTGTCTTTTTTGCTCCAGACAGCGCCGAAAGTGAAAAAAGGTGCATTTGAGGATAGAGTCCTCAAGAAAGCAGAGAGGGCCAAATTGTCTGGTGCATTTGAAGGGGTTCCAGGAGGCAGTGAGGACCAGCATCACTTTTCCCCGCTGGCACCTTTGCTGTGGCAGCAAAAGCTGGACGTTTGTCTTTTTTGCTCCAGAGAGCGCCGAAAGTGAAAAAAGGTGCTTTTGAGGATAGACTCCTCAGGAAAGCAGAGAGGGCCAAATTGTCTGGTGCATTTGAAGGGGTTCCAGGAGGCAGTGAGGACCAGCATCACTTTTCCCCGCTGGCACCTTTGCTGTGGCAGCAAAAGCTGGACGTTTGTCTTTTTTGCTCCAGAGAGCGCCGAAAGTGAAAAAAGGTGCTTTTGAGGATAGAGTCCTCAGGAAAGCAGAGAGGGCCAAATTGTCCGGGGCATTTGAAGGGGTTCCAGGAGGCAGTGAGGACCAGCATCACTTTTCCCCGGTCGGCACCTTTGCTGTGGCAGCAAAAGCTGGACGTTTGTCTTTTTTGCTCCAGACAGCGCCGAAAGTGAAAAAAGGTGCATTTGAGGATAGAGTCCTCAGGAAAGCAGAGAGGGCCAAATTGTCTGGTGCATTTGAAGGGGTTCCAGGAGGCAGTGAGGACCAGCATCACTTTTCCCCGCTGGCACCTTTGCTGTGGCAGCAAAAGCTGGACGTTTGTCTTTTTTGCTCCAGAGAGCGCCGAAAGTGAAAAAAGGTGCTTTTGCGGATAGAGTCCTCAGGAAAGCAGAGAGGGCCAAAAAATCTGGTGCATTTGAAGGGGTTCCAGGAGGCAGTGAGAACCAGCATCACTTTTCCCCGCTGGCACCTTTGCTGTGGCAGCAAAAGCTGGACGTTTGTCTTTTTTGCTCCAGAGAGCGCCGAAAGTGAAAAAAGGTGCTTTTGCGGATAGAGTCCTCAGGAAAGCAGAGAGGGCCAAATTGTCTGGTGCATTTGAAGGGGTTCCAGGAGGCAGTGAGGACCAGCATCACTTTTCCCCGCTGGCACCTTTGCTGTGGCAGCAAAAGCTGGACGTTTGTCTTTTTTGCTCCAGAGAGCGCCAAAAGTGAAAAAAGGTGCTTTTGCGGATAGAGTCCTCAGGAAAGCAGAGAGGGCCAAATTGTCTGGTGCATTTGAAGGGGTTCCAGGAGGCAGTGAGAACCAGCATCACTTTTCCCCGGTGGCACATTTGCTGTGGCAGCAAAAGCTGGACGTTTGTCTTTTTTGCTCCAGAGAGCGCCGAAAGTGAAAAAAGGTGCTTTTGAGGAGAGACTCCTCAGGAAAGCAGAGAGGGCCAAATTGTCTGGGGCATTTGAAGGGGTTCCAGGAGGCAGTGAGGACCAGCATCACTTTTCCCCGCTGGCACCTTTGCTGTGGCAGCAAAAGCTGGACGTTTGTCTTTTTTGCTCCAGAGAGCGCCGAAAGTGAAAAAAGGTGCTTTTGCGGATAGAGTCCTCAGGAAAGCAGAGAGGGCCAAATTGTCTGGTGCATTTGAAGGGGTTCCAGGAGGCAGTGAGAACCAGCATCACTTTTCCCCGGTGGCACCTTTGCTGTGGCAGCAAAAGCTGGACGTTTGTCTTTTTTGCTCCAGACAGCGCCAAAAGTGAAAAAAGGTGCTTTTGAGGATAGAGTCCTCAGGAAAGCAGAGAGGGCAAAATTGTCTGGTGCATTTGAAGGGGTTCCAGGAGGCAGTGAGGACCAGCATCACTTTTCCCCGCTGGCACCTTTGCTGTGGCAGCAAAAGCTGGACGTTTGTCTTTTTTGCTCCAGACAGCGCCGAAAGTGAAAAAAGGTGCATTTGAGGATAGAGTCCTCAGGAAAGCAGAGAGGGCCAAATTGTCTGGTGCATTTGAAGGGGTTCCAGGAGGCAGTGAGGACCAGCATCACTTTTCCCCGCTGGCACCTTTGCTGTGGCAGCAAAAGCTGGACGTTTGTCTTTTTTGCTCCAGACAGCGCCGAAAGTGAAAAAAGGTGCTTTTGCGGATAGAGTCCTCAGGAAAGCAGAGAGGGCCAAATTGTCTGGTGCATTTGAAGGGGTTCCAGGAGGCAGTGAGAACCAGCATCACTTTTCCCCGGTGGCACCTTTGCTGTGGCAGCAAAAGCTGGACGTTTGTCTTTTTTGCTCCAGAGAGCGCCGAAAGTGAAAAAAGGTGCTTTTGAGGATAGAGTCCTCAGGAAAGCAGAGAGGGCCAAATTGTCCGGGGCATTTGAAGGGGTTCCAGGAGGCAGTGAGGACCAGCATCACTTTTCCCCGGTCGGCACCTTTGCTGTGGCAGCAAAAGCTGGACGTTTGTCTTTTTTGCTCCAGACAGCGCCGAAAGTGAAAAAAGGTGCATTTGAGGATAGAGTCCTCAGGAAAGCAGAGAGGGCCAAATTGTCTGGTGCATTTGAAGGGGTTCCAGGAGGCAGTGAGGACCAGCATCACTTTTCCCCGCTGGCACCTTTGCTGTGGCAGCAAAAGCTGGACGTTTGTCTTTTTTGCTCCAGAGAGCGCCGAAAGTGAAAAAAGGTGCTTTTGCGGATAGAGTCCTCAGGAAAGCAGAGAGGGCCAAAAAATCTGGAGCATTTGAAGGGGTTCCAGGAGGCAGTGAGAACCAGCATCACTTTTCCCCGCTGGCACCTTTGCTGTGGCAGCAAAAGCTGGACGTTTGTCTTTTTTGCTCCAGAGAGCGCCGAAAGTGAAAAAAGGTGCTTTTGCGGATAGAGTCCTCAGGAAAGCAGAGAGGGCCAAATTGTCTGGTGCATTTGAAGGGGTTCCAGGAGGCAGTGAGGACCAGCATCACTTTTCCCCGCTGGCACCTTTGCTGTGGCAGCAAAAGCTGGACGTTTGTCTTTTTTGCTCCAGAGAGCGCCAAAAGTGAAAAAAGGTGCTTTTGCGGATAGAGTCCTCAGGAAAGCAGAGAGGGCCAAATTGTCTGGTGCATTTGAAGGGGTTCCAGGAGGCAGTGAGAACCAGCATCACTTTTCCCCGGTGGCACCTTTGCTGTGGCAGCAAAAGCTGGACGTTTGTCTTTTTTGCTCCAGAGAGCGCCGAAAGTGAAAAAAGGTGCTTTTGAGGAGAGACTCCTCAGGAAAGCAGAGAGGGCCAAATTGTCTGGGGCATTTGAAGGGGTTCCAGGAGGCAGTGAGGACCAGCATCACTTTTCCCCGCTGGCACCTTTGCTGTGGCAGCAAAAGCTGGACGTTTGTCTTTTTTGCTCCAGAGAGCGCCGAAAGTGAAAAAAGGTGCTTTTGCGGATAGAGTCCTCAGGAAAGCAGAGAGGGCCAAATTGTCTGGTGCATTTGAAGGGGTTCCAGGAGGCAGTGAGAACCAGCATCACTTTTCCCCGGTGGCACCTTTGCTGTGGCAGCAAAAGCTGGACGTTTGTCTTTTTTGCTCCAGAGAGCGCCGAAAGTGAAAAAAGGTGCTTTTGAGGATAGAGTCCTCAGGAAAGCAGAGAGGGCCAAATTGTCTGGTGCATTTGAAGGGGTTCCAGGAGGCAGTGAGAAGCAGCATCACTTTTCCTTGCTGGCACCTTTGCTGTGGCAGCAAAAGCTGGACGTTTGTCTTTTTTGCTCCAGACAGCGCCGAAAGTGAAAAAAGGTGCATTTGAGGATAGAGTCCTCAGGAAAGCAGAGAGGGCCAAATTGTCTGGTGCATTTGAAGGGGTTCCAGGAGGCAGTGAGAACCAGCATCACTTTTCCCCGCTGGCACCTTTGCTGTGGCAGCAAAAGCTGGACGTTTGTCTTTTTTGCTCCAGAGGGTGCCGAAAGTGAAAAAAGGTGTTTTTGAGGATAGACTCCTCAGGAGAGCAGAGAGGGCCAAATTGTCTGGGGCATTTGAAGGGGTTCCAGGAGGCAGTGAAGACCAGCATCACTTTTCCCCGCTGGCACCTTTGCTGTGGCAGCAAAAGCTGGACGTTTGTCTTTTTTGCTCCAGAGAGGGCCAAAAGTGAAAAAAGGTGCTTTTGAGGATAGACTCCTCAGGAAAGCAGAGAGGGCCAAATTGTCTGGGGCATTTGAAGGGGTTCCAGGAGGCAGTGAGAACCAGCATCACTTTTCCCCGGTGGCACCTTTGCTGTGGCAGCAAAAGCTGGACGTTTGTCTTTTTTGCTCCAGAGAGCGCCGAAAGTGAAAAAAGGTGCTTTTGAGGATAGAGTCCTCAGGAAAGCAGAGAGGGCCAAATTGTCTGGGGCATTTGAAGGGGTTCCAGGAGGCAGTGAGAACCAGCATCACTTTTCCCCGGTGGCACCTTTGCTGTGGCAGCAAAAGCTGGACGTTTGTCTTTTTTGCTCCAGACAGCGCCGAAAGTTAAGAAAGGTGCTTTTGAGGATAGAGTCCTCAGGAAAGCAGAGAGGGCCAAATTGTCTGGTGCATTTGAAGGGGTTCCAGGAGGCAGTGAGAACCAGCATCACTTTTCCCCGCTGGCACCTTTGCTGTGGCAGCAAAAGCTGGACGTTTGTCTTTTTTGCTCCAGACAGCGCCGAAAGTGAAAAAAGTTGCATTTGAGGATAGAGTCCTCAGGAAAGCAGAGAGGGCCAAATTGTCTGGTGCATTTGAAGGGGTTCCAGGAGGCAGTGAGAAGCAGCATCACTTTTCCTTGCTGGCACCTTTGCTGTGGCAGCAAAAGCTGGACGTTTGTCTTTTTTGCTCCAGACAGCGCCGAAAGTGAAAAAAGGTGCATTTGAGGATAGAGTCCTCAGGAAAGCAGAGAGGGCCAAATTGTCTGGTGCATTTGAAGGGGTTCCAGGAGGCAGTGAGAACCAGCATCACTTTTCCCCGCTGGCACCTTTGCTGTGGCAGCAAAAGCTGGACGTTTGTCTTTTTTGCTCCAGAGGGTGCCGAAAGTGAAAAAAGGTGTTTTTGAGGATAGACTCCTCAGGAGAGCAGAGAGGGCCAAATTGTCTGGGGCATTTGAAGGGGTTCCAGGAGGCAGTGAGGACCAGCATCACTTTTCCCCGCTGGCACCTTTGCTGTGGCAGCAAAAGCTGGACGTTTGTCTTTTTTGCTCCAGAGAGCGCCAAAAGTGAAAAAAGGTGCTTTTGCGGATAGAGTCCTCAGGAAAGCAGAGAGGGCCAAATTGTCTGGTGCATTTGAAGGGGTTCCAGGAGGCAGTGAGAACCAGCATCACTTTTCCCCGGTGGCACATTTGCTGTGGCAGCAAAAGCTGGACGTTTGTCTTTTTTGCTCCAGACAGCGCCGAAAGTGAAAAAAGGTGCATTTGAGGATAGAGTCCTCAAGAAAGCAGAGAGGGCCAAATTGTCTGGTGCATTTGAAGGGGTTCCAGGAGGCAGTGAGGACCAGCATCACTTTTCCCCGCTGGCACCTTTGCTGTGGCAGCAAAAGCTGGACGTTTGTCTTTTTTGCTCCAGAGAGCGCCGAAAGTGAAAAAAGGTGCTTTTGAGGATAGACTCCTCAGGAAAGCAGAGAGGGCCAAATTGTCTGGTGCATTTGAAGGGGTTCCAGGAGGCAGTGAGGACCAGCATCACTTTTCCCCGCTGGCACCTTTGCTGTGGCAGCAAAAGCTGGACGTTTGTCTTTTTTGCTCCAGAGAGCGCCGAAAGTGAAAAAAGGTGCTTTTGAGGATAGAGTCCTCAGGAAAGCAGAGAGGGCCAAATTGTCCGGGGCATTTGAAGGGGTTCCAGGAGGCAGTGAGGACCAGCATCACTTTTCCCCGGTCGGCACCTTTGCTGTGGCAGCAAAAGCTGGACGTTTGTCTTTTTTGCTCCAGACAGCGCCGAAAGTGAAAAAAGGTGCATTTGAGGATAGAGTCCTCAGGAAAGCAGAGAGGGCCAAATTGTCTGGTGCATTTGAAGGGGTTCCAGGAGGCAGTGAGGACCAGCATCACTTTTCCCCGCTGGCACCTTTGCTGTGGCAGCAAAAGCTGGACGTTTGTCTTTTTTGCTCCAGAGAGCGCCGAAAGTGAAAAAAGGTGCTTTTGCGGATAGAGTCCTCAGGAAAGCAGAGAGGGCCAAAAAATCTGGTGCATTTGAAGGGGTTCCAGGAGGCAGTGAGAACCAGCATCACTTTTCCCCGCTGGCACCTTTGCTGTGGCAGCAAAAGCTGGACGTTTGTCTTTTTTGCTCCAGAGAGCGCCGAAAGTGAAAAAAGGTGCTTTTGCGGATAGAGTCCTCAGGAAAGCAGAGAGGGCCAAATTGTCTGGTGCATTTGAAGGGGTTCCAGGAGGCAGTGAGGACCAGCATCACTTTTCCCCGCTGGCACCTTTGCTGTGGCAGCAAAAGCTGGACGTTTGTCTTTTTTGCTCCAGAGAGCGCCAAAAGTGAAAAAAGGTGCTTTTGCGGATAGAGTCCTCAGGAAAGCAGAGAGGGCCAAATTGTCTGGTGCATTTGAAGGGGTTCCAGGAGGCAGTGAGAACCAGCATCACTTTTCCCCGGTGGCACATTTGCTGTGGCAGCAAAAGCTGGACGTTTGTCTTTTTTGCTCCAGAGAGCGCCGAAAGTGAAAAAAGGTGCTTTTGAGGAGAGACTCCTCAGGAAAGCAGAGAGGGCCAAATTGTCTGGGGCATTTGAAGGGGTTCCAGGAGGCAGTGAGGACCAGCATCACTTTTCCCCGCTGGCACCTTTGCTGTGGCAGCAAAAGCTGGACGTTTGTCTTTTTTGCTCCAGAGAGCGCCGAAAGTGAAAAAAGGTGCTTTTGCGGATAGAGTCCTCAGGAAAGCAGAGAGGGCCAAATTGTCTGGTGCATTTGAAGGGGTTCCAGGAGGCAGTGAGAACCAGCATCACTTTTCCCCGGTGGCACCTTTGCTGTGGCAGCAAAAGCTGGACGTTTGTCTTTTTTGCTCCAGACAGCGCCAAAAGTGAAAAAAGGTGCTTTTGAGGATAGAGTCCTCAGGAAAGCAGAGAGGGCAAAATTGTCTGGTGCATTTGAAGGGGTTCCAGGAGGCAGTGAGGACCAGCATCACTTTTCCCCGCTGGCACCTTTGCTGTGGCAGCAAAAGCTGGACGTTTGTCTTTTTTGCTCCAGACAGCGCCGAAAGTGAAAAAAGGTGCATTTGAGGATAGAGTCCTCAGGAAAGCAGAGAGGGCCAAATTGTCTGGTGCATTTGAAGGGGTTCCAGGAGGCAGTGAGGACCAGCATCACTTTTCCCCGCTGGCACCTTTGCTGTGGCAGCAAAAGCTGGACGTTTGTCTTTTTTGCTCCAGACAGCGCCGAAAGTGAAAAAAGGTGCTTTTGAGGATAGAGTCCTCAGGAAAGCAGAGAGAGCCAAATTGTCTGGGGCATTTGAAGGGGTTCCAGGAGGCAGTGAAGACCAGCATCACTTTTCCCCGCTGGCACCTTTGCTGTGGCAGCAAAAGCTGGACGTTTGTCTTTTTTGCTCCAGAGAGGGCCAAAAGTGAAAAAAGGTGCTTTTGAGGATAGACTCCTCAGGAAAGCAGAGAGGGCCAAATTGTCTGGGGCATTTGAAGGGGTTCCAGGAGGCAGTGAGAACCAGCATCACTTTTCCCCGGTGGCACCTTTGCTGTGGCAGCAAAAGCTGGACGTTTGTCTTTTTTGCTCCAGAGAGCGCCGAAAGTGAAAAAAGGTGCTTTTGAGGATAGAGTCCTCAGGAAAGCAGAGAGGGCCAAATTGTCTGGGGCATTTGAAGGGGTTCCAGGAGGCAGTGAGAACCAGCATCACTTTTCCCCGCTGGCACCTTTGCTGTGGCAGCAAAAGCTGGACGTTTGTCTTTTTTGCTCCAGACAGCGCCGAAAGTTAAGAAAGGTGCTTTTGAGGATAGAGTCCTCAGGAAAGCAGAGAGGGCCAAATTGTCTGGTGCATTTGAAGGGGTTCCAGGAGGCAGTGAGAACCAGCATCACTTTTCCCCGCTGGCACCTTTGCTGTGGCAGCAAAAGCTGGACGTTTGTCTTTTTTGCTCCAGACAGCGCCGAAAGTGAAAAAAGTTGCATTTGAGGATAGAGTCCTCAGGAAAGCAGAGAGGGCCAAATTGTCTGGTGCATTTGAAGGGGTTCCAGGAGGCAGTGAGAAGCAGCATCACTTTTCCCCGCTGGCACCTTTGCTGTGGCAGCAAAAGCTGGACGTTTGTCTTTTTTGCTCCAGACAGCGCCGAAAGTGAAAAAAGGTGCTTTTGAGGATAGAGTCCTCAGGAAAGCAGAGAGGGCCAAATTGTCTGGGGCATTTGAAGGGGTTCCAGGAGGCAGTGAGGACCAGCATCACTTTTCCCCGCTGGCACCTTTGCTGTGGCAGCAAAAGCTGGACGTTTGTGTTTTTTGCACCAGACAGCGCCGAAAGTGAAAAAAGGTGCTTTTGAGGATAGAGTCCTCAGGAAAGCAGAGAGGGCAAAATTGTCTGGTGCATTTGAAGGGGTTCCAGGAGGCAGTGAGGACCAGCATCACTTTTCCCCGCTGGCACCTTTGCTGTGGCAGCAAAAGCTGGACGTTTGTCTTTTTTGCTCCAGACAGCGCCGAAAGTGAAAAAAGGTGCATTTGAGGATAGAGTCCTCAGGAAAGCAGAGAGGGCCAAATTGTCTGGTGCATTTGAAGGGGTTCCAGGAGGCAGTGAGGACCAGCATCACTTTTCCCCGCTGGCACCTTTGCTGTGGCAGCAAAAGCTGGACGTTTGTCTTTTTTGCTCCAGACAGCGCCGAAAGTGAAAAAAGGTGCTTTTGAGGATAGAGTCCTCAGGAAAGCAGAGAGGGCCAAATTGTCTGGGGCATTTGAAGGGGTTCCAGGAGGCAGTGAAGACCAGCATCACTTTTCCCCGCTGGCACCTTTGCTGTGGCAGCAAAAGCTGGACGTTTGTCTTTTTTGCTCCAGAGAGGGCCAAAAGTGAAAAAAGGTGCTTTTGAGGATAGAGTCCTCAGGAAAGCAGAGAGGGCCAAATTGTCTGGGGCATTTGAAGGGGTTCCAGGAGGCAGTGAGAACCAGCATCACTTTTCCCCGGTGGCACCTTTGCTGTGGCAGCAAAAGCTGGACGTTTGTCTTTTTTGCTCCAGAGAGCGCCGAAAGTGAAAAAAGGTGCTTTTGAGGATAGAGTCCTCAGAAAAGCAGAGAGGGCCAAATTGTCTGGGGCATTTGAAGGGGTTCCAGGAGGCAGTGAGAACCAGCATCACTTTTCCCCGCTGGCACCTTTGCTGTGGCAGCAAAAGCTGGACGTTTGTCTTTTTTGCTCCAGACAGCGCCGAAAGTTAAGAAAGGTGCTTTTGAGGATAGAGTCCTCAGGAAAGCAGAGAGGGCCAAATTGTCTGGTGCATTTGAAGGGGTTCCAGGAGGCAGTGAGAACCAGCATCACTTTTCCCCGCTGGCACCTTTGCTGTGGCAGCAAAAGCTGGACGTTTGTCTTTTTTGCTCCAGACAGCGCCGAAAGTGAAAAAAGTTGCATTTGAGGATAGACTCCTCCAGGAAAGCAGAGAGGGCCAAATTGTCTGGTGCATTTGAAGGGGTTCCAGGAGGCAGTGAGAACCAGCATCACTTTTCCCCGCTGGCACCTTTGCTGTGGCAGCAAAAGCTGGACGTTTGTCTTTTTTGCTCCAGAGGGTGCCGAAAGTGAAAAAAGGTGTTTTTGAGGATAGACTCCTCAGGAGAGCAGAGAGGGCCAAATTGTCTGGGGCATTTGAAGGGGTTCCAGGAGGCAGTGAAGACCAGCATCACTTTTCCCCGCTGGCACCTTTGCTGTGGCAGCAAAAGCTGGACGTTTGTCTTTTTTGCTCCAGAGAGGGCCAAAAGTGAAAAAAGGTGCTTTTGAGGATAGACTCCTCAGGAAAGCAGAGAGGGCCAAATTGTCTGGGGCATTTGAAGGGGTTCCAGGAGGCAGTGAGAACCAGCATCACTTTTCCCCGGTGGCACCTTTGCTGTGGCAGCAAAAGCTGGACGTTTGTCTTTTTTGCTCCAGAGAGCGCCGAAAGTGAAAAAAGGTGCTTTTGAGGATAGAGTCCTCAGGAAAGCAGAGAGGGCCAAATTGTCTGGGGCATTTGAAGGGGTTCCAGGAGGCAGTGAGAACCAGCATCACTTTTCCCCCGCTGGCACCTTTGCTGTGGCAGCAAAAGCTGGACGTTT
>NW_028128822.1:0-56728 GCF_965231255.1 Vanellus vanellus
GGTTCCAGGAGGCAGTGAGGACCAGCATCACTTTTCCCCCGCTGGCACCTTTGCTGTGGCAGCAAAAGCTGGACGTTTGTCTTTTTGCTCCAAACAGCGCCGAAAGTGAAAAAAGGTGCATTTGAGGATAGCGTGCGCAGGAAAGCAGAGAGGGCCAAATTGTCTGGGGCATTTGAAGGGGTTCCAGGAGGCAGTGGAGAAGCAGCATCACTTTTCCCCGCTGGCACCTTTGCTGTGGCAGCAAAAGCTGGACGTTTGTCTTATTTGCTCCAAACAGCGCCGAAGTGAAAAAAGGTGCTTTTGGAGGATAGACTTTTCAGGAAAGCAGAGAGGGCCAAATTGTCTGGGGCATTTGAAGGGGTTCCAGAGGCAGTGAGAAGCAGCATCACTTTTCCCGTTGGCACCTTGCTGTGGCAGCAAAAGCTGGACGTTTGTCTTTTTTGCTCCAAACAGCGCCGAAAGTGAAAAAAAGGTGCTTTTGAGGATAGCGTGCGCAGGAAAGCAGAGAGGGCCAAATTGTGTGGGGCATTTGAAGGGCTTCCAGGAGGCAGTGAGGACCAGCATCACTTTTCCCCGCTGGCACCTTTGCTGTGGCAGCGGGGAAAAGTGATGCTGGTCCTCACTGCCTCTGGAAGCCCTTCAAATGCCCCACACAATTTGGCCCTCTCTGCTTTCCTGCGCACGCTATCCTCAAAGCACCTTTTTTGCTTTTGCTGCCACAGCAAAGGTGCCAGCGGGGAAAAAGTAATGCTGGTTCTCACTGCCTCCTGGAACCCTTTCAAATGCCACAGACAATTTGGCCCTCTCTGCTTTCCTGCGGACTCCATCCTCAAAAGCACCTGTTTTCGCTTTCGGCAGCCTCCGGAGCAAAAAAGACAAACGTCCAGCTTTTGCTGCCACAGCAAAGGTGCCAGCGGGGAAAAGTAATGCTGGTTCTCACTGCCTCCTGGAACCCTTTCAAATGCCACAGACAATTTGGCCCTCTCTGCTTTCCTGCGGACTCCATCCTCAAAAGCAGCCTGCTTTCGCTTTCGGCAGCCTCCGGAGCAAAAAAGACAAACGTCCAGCTTTTGCTGCCACAGCAAAGGTGCCAGCGGGGAAAAGTAATGCTGGTTCTCACTGCCTCCTGGAACCCTTTTCAAATGCCACAGACAATTTGGCCCTCTCTGCTTTCCTTCGGACTCCATCCTCAAAAGAACCTATGTTTCGCTTTCGGCGCCCTCCGGAGCAAAAAAGACAAACGTCCAGCTTTTGCTGCCACAGCAAAGGTGCCAGCGGGGAAAAGTAATGCTGGTTCTCACTGCCTCCTGGACCCTTTCAAAATGCCACAGACAATTTGGCCCTCTCTGCTTTCCTGCGGACTCCATCCTCAAAAGCACCTGTTTTCGCTTTCGACAGCCTCCGGAGCAAAAAAGACAAACGTCCAGCTTTTGCTGCCACAGCAAAGGTGCCAGCGGGAAAGTAATGCTGGTTCTCACTGCCTCCTGGAACCTCTTCAAATGCCTCAGACAATTTGGCCCTCTCTGCTTTCCTGCGGACTCCATCCTCAAAAGCACCTATTTTCGCTTTCGGCGCCCTCCGGAGCAAAAAAGACAAACGTCCAGCTTTTGCTGCCACAGCAAAGGTGCCAGCGGGGAAAAGTAATGCTGGTTCTCACTGCCTCCTGGAACCCATTCAAATGCCACAGACAATTTGGCCCTCTCTGCTTTCCTGCGGACTCCATCCTCAAAAGCACCTGTTTTCGCTTTCGGCAGCCTCCGGAGCAAAAAAGACAAACGTCCAGCTTTTGCTGCCACAGCAAGGTGCCAGCGGGGAAAAGTAATGCTGGTTCTCACTGCCTCCTGGAACCCTTTCAAATGCCACAGACAATTTGGCCCTCTCTGCTTTCCTGCGGACTCCATCCTCAAAAGCAGCTGTTTTCGCTTTCGGCAGCCTCCGGAGCAAAAAAGACAAACGTCCAGCTTTTGCTGCCACAGCAAAGGTGCCAGCGGGGAAAAGTAATGCTGGTTCTCACTGCCTCCTGGAACCCTTTCAAATGCCACAGACAATTTGGCCCTCTCTGCTTTCCTGCGGACTCCATCCTCAAAAGCAGCTGTTTTCGCTTCGGGCAGCCTCCGGAGCAAAAAAGACAAACGTCCAGCTTTTGCTGCCACAGCAAAGGTGCCAGCGGGGAAAAGTAATGCTGGTTCTCACTGCCTCCTGGAACCCTTTCAAATGCCACAGACAATTTGGCCCTCTCTGCTTTCCTGCGGACTCCATCCTCAAAAGCACCTATTTTCGCTTCGGCAGCCTCCGGAGCAAAAAAGACAAAACGTCCAGCTTTTGCTGCCACAGCAAAGGTGCCAGCGGGAAAAGTAATGCTGGTTCTCACTGCCTCCTGGAACCCCTTTCAAATGCCACAGACAATTTGGCCCTCTCTGCTTTCCTGCGGACTCCATCCTCAAAAGCACCTGTTTTCGCTTTCGGCAGCGTCCGGAGCAAAAAAGACAAACGTCCAGCTTTTGCTGCCACAGCAAAGGTACCAGCGAGGAAAAGTAATGCTGGTTCTCACTGCCTTCCTGGAACCTCTTCAAATGCCACAGACAATTTTGGCCCTCTCTGCTTCCTGCGGACTCCATCCTCAAAAGCAGCTGTTTTCGCTTTCGGCAGCCTCCGGAGCAAAAAAGACAAACGTTCCAGCTTTTGCTGCCACAGCAAAGGTGCCAGCGGGGAAAAAGTAATGCTGGTTCTCACTGCCTCCTGGAACCCTTTCAAATGCCACAGACAATTTGGCCCTCTCTGCTTTCCTGCGGACTCCATCCTCAAAAGCACCTGTTTTCGCTTTCGGCAGCCTCCGGAGCAAAAAAGACAAACGTCCAGCTTTGCTGCCACAGCAAAGGTGCCAGCGGGGAAAAGTAATGCTGGTTCTCACTGCCTCCTGGACCCTTTCAATGCCACAGACAATTTGGCCCTCTCTGCTTCCTGCGGACTCCATCCTCAAAGCACCTGTTTTCGCTTCGGGCAGCCTCCGGAGCAAAAAAGACAAACGTCCAGCTTTTGCTGCCACAGCAAAGGTGCCAGCGGGGAAAAGTAATGCTGGTTCTCACTGCCTCTGGAACCCTTTCAAATGCCACAGACAATTTGGCCCTCTCTGCTTTCCTGCGGACTCCATCCTCAAAAGCAACCTGTTTTCGCTTTCGGCAGCCTCCGGAGCAAAAAAGACAAACGTCCAGCTTTTGCTGCCACAGCAAAGGTGCCAGCGGGGAAAAGTAATGCTGGTTCTCACTGCCTCCTGGAACCCTTTCAAATGCCACAGACAATTTGGCCCTCTCTGCTTTCCTGCGGACTCCATCCTCAAAAGCACCTGTTTTCGCTTTCGGCAACCTCCGGAGCAAAAAAGACAAACGTCCAGCTTTTGCTGCCACAGCAAAGGTACCAGCGAGGAAAAGTAATGCTGGTTCTCACTGCCTCCTGGAACCTCTTCAAATGCCACAGACAATTTGGCCCTCTCTGCTTTCCTGCGGACTCCATCCTCAAAAGCAGCTGTTTTCGCTTTCGGCAGCCTCCGGAGCAAAAAAGACAAACGTCCAGCTTTTGCTGCCACAGCAAAGGTGCCAGCGGGGAAAAGTAATGCTGGTTCTCACTGCCTCCTGGAACCCTTTCAAATGCCACAGACAATTTGGCCCTCTCTGCTTTCCTGTGGACTCCATCCTCAAAAGCACCTGTTTTCGCTTTCGGCAGCCTCCGGAGCAAAAAAGACAAACGTCCAGCTTTTGCTGCCACAGCAAAGGTGCCAGCGGGGAAAAGTAATGCTGGTTCTCACTGCCTCCTGGAACCTCTTCAAATGCCTCAGACAATTTGGCCCTCTCTGCTTTCCTGCGGACTCCATCCTCAAAGCACCTTTTTTCGCTTTCGGCAACCTCCGGAGCAAAAAAGACAAACGTCCAGCTTTTGCTGCCACAGCAAAGGTGCCAGCGGGGAAAAGTAATGCTGGTTCTCACTGCCTCCTGGAACCCTTTCAAATGCCACAGACAATTTGGCCCTCTCTGCTTTTCCTGCGGACTCCATCCTCAAAAGCACCTGTTTTCGCTTTCGGCAGCCTCCGGAGCAAAAAAGACAAACGTCCAGCTTTTGCTGCCACAGCAAAGGTGCCAGCGGGGAAAAGTAATGCTGGTTCTCACTGCCTCCTGGAACCCTTTCAAATGCCACAGACAATTTGGCCCTCTCTGCTTTCCTGCGGACTCCATCCTCAAAAGCAGCTGCTTTCGCTTTCGGCAGCCTCCGGAGCAAAAAAGACAAACGTCCAGCTTTTGCTGCCACAGCAAAGGTGCCAGCGGGGAAAAGTAATGCTGGTTCTCACTGCCTCCTGGAACCCTTTCAAATGCCACAGACAATTTGGCCCTCTCTGCTTTCCTTCGGACTCCATCCTCAAAAGAACCTATTTTCGCTTTCGGCGCCCTCCGGAGCAAAAAAGACAAACGTCCAGCTTTTGCTGCCACAGCAAAGGTGCCAGCGGGGAAAAGTAATGCTGGTTCTCACTGCCTCCTGGAACCCTTTCAAATGCCACAGACAATTTGGCCCTCTCTGCTTTCCTGCGGACTCCATCCTCAAAAGCACCTGTTTTCGCTTTCGACAGCCTCCGGAGCAAAAAAGACAAACGTCCAGCTTTTGCTGCCACAGCAAAGGTGCCAGCGGGGAAAAGTAATGCTGGTTCTCACTGCCTCCTGGAACCTCTTCAAATGCCTCAGACAATTTGGCCCTCTCTGCTTTCCTGCGGACTCCATCCTCAAAAGCACCTATTTTCGCTTTCGGCAACCTCCGGAGCAAAAAAGACAAACGTCCAGCTTTTGCTGCCACAGCAAAGGTGCCAGCGGGGAAAAGTAATGCTGGTTCTCACTGCCTCCTGGAACCCTTTCAAATGCCACAGACAATTTGGCCCTCTCTGCTTTCCTGCGGACTCCATCCTCAAAAGCACCTGTTTTCGCTTCGGGCAGCCTCCGGAGCAAAAAAGACAAACGTCCAGCTTTTGCTGCCACAGCAAAGGTGCCAGCGGGGAAAAGTAATGCTGGTTCTCACTGCCTCCTGGAACCCTTTCAAATGCCACAGACAATTTGGCCCTCTCTGCTTTCCTGCGGACTCCATCCTCAAAAGGACCTGTTTTCGCTTTCGGCAGCCTCCGGAGCAAAAAAGACAAACGTCAAGCTTTTGCTGCCACAGCAAAGGTGCCAGCGGGGAAAAGTAATGCTCGTTCTCACTGCCTCCTGGAACCCTTTCAAATGCCACAGACAATTTGGCCCTCTCTGCTTTCCTGCGGACTCCATCCTCAAAAGAACCTATTTTTGCTTTCGGCGCCCTCCGGAGCAAAAAAGACAAACGTCCAGCTTTTGCTGCCACAGCAAAGGTACCAGCGAGGAAAAGTAATGCTGGTTCTCACTGCCTCCTGGAACCTCTTCAAATGCCACAGACAATTTGGCCCTCTCTGCTTTCCTGCGGACTCCATCCTCAAAAGCAGCTGTTTTCGCTTTCGGCAGCCTCCGGAGCAAAAAAGACAAACGTCCAGCTTTTGCTGCCACAGCAAAGGTGCCAGCGGGGAAAAGTAATGCTGGTTCTCACTGCCTCCTGGAACCCTTTCAAATGCCACAGACAATTTGGCCCTCTCTGCTTTCCTGTGGACTCCATCCTCAAAAGCACCTGTTTTCGCTTTCGGCAGCCTCCGGAGCAAAAAAGACAAACGTCCAGCTTTTGCTGCCACAGCAAAGGTGCCAGCGGGGAAAAGTAATGCTGGTTCTCACTGCCTCCTGGAACCTCTTCAAATGCCTCAGACAATTTGGCCCTCTCTGCTTTCCTGCGGACTCCATCCTCAAAAGCACCTTTTTTCGCTTTCGGCAGCCTCCGGAGCAAAAAAGACAAACGTCCAGCTTTTGCTGCCACAGCAAAGGTGCCAGCGGGGAAAAGTAATGCTGGTTCTCACTGCCTCCTGGAACCCTTTCAAATGCCACAGACAATTTGGCCCTCTCTGCTTTCCTGCGGACTCCATCCTCAAAAGCACCTGTTTTCGCTTTCGGCAGCCTCCGGAGCAAAAAAGACAAACGTCCAGCTTTTGCTGCCACAGCAAAGGTGCCAGCGGGGAAAAGTAATGCTGGTTCTCACTGCCTCCTGGAACCCTTTCAAATGCCACAGACAATTTGGCCCTCTCTGCTTTCCTGCGGACTCCATCCTCAAAAGCACCTGTTTTCGCTTTGGGCAGCCTCCGGAGCAAAAAAGACAAACGTCCAGCTTTTGCTGCCACAGCAAAGGTGCCAGCGGGGAAAAGTAATGCTGGTTCTCACTGCCTCCTGGAACCCTTTCAAATGCCACAGACAATTTGGCCCTCTCTGCTTTCCTGCGGACTCCATCCTCAAAAGCAGCTGCTTTCGCTTTCGGCAGCCTCCGGAGCAAAAAAGACAAACGTCCAGCTTTTGCTGCCACAGCAAAGGTGCCAGCGGGGAAAAGTAATGCTGGTTCTCACTGCCTCCTGGAACCCTTTCAAATGCCACAGACAATTTGGCCCTCTCTGCTTTCCTTCGGACTCCATCCTCAAAAGAACCTATTTTCGCTTTCGGCGCCCTCCGGAGCAAAAAAGACAAACGTCCAGCTTTTGCTGCCACAACAAAGGTGCCAGCGGGGAAAAGTAATGCTGGTTCTCACTGCCTCCTGGAACCCTTTCAAATGCCACAGACAATTTGGCCCTCTCTGCTTTCCTGCGGACTCCATCCTCAAAAGCACCTGTTTTCGCTTTCGACAGCCTCCGGAGCAAAAAAGACAAACGTCCAGCTTTTGCTGCCACAGCAAAGGTGCCAGCGGGGAAAAGTAATGCTGGTTCTCACTGCCTCCTGGAACCTCTTCAAATGCCTCAGACAATTTGGCCCTCTCTGCTTTCCTGCGGACTCCATCCTCAAAAGCACCTATTTTCGCTTTCGGCGCCCTCCGGAGCAAAAAAGACAAACGTCCAGCTTTTGCTGCCACAGCAAAGGTGCCAGCGGGGAAAAGTAATGCTGGTTCTCACTGCCTCCTGGAACCCTTTCAAATGCCACAGACAATTTGGCCCTCTCTGCTTTCCTGCGGACTCCATCCTCAAAAGCACCTGTTTTCGCTTTCGGCAGCCTCCGGAGCAAAAAAGACAAACGTCCAGCTTTTGCTGCCACAGCAAAGGTGCCAGCGGGGAAAAGTAATGCTGGTTCTCACTGCCTCCTGGAACCCTTTCAAATGCCACAGACAATTTGGCCCTCTCTGCTTTCCTGCGGACTCCATCCTCAAAAGCAGCTGTTTTCGCTTTCGGCAGCCTCCGGAGCAAAAAAGACAAACGTCCAGCTTTTGCTGCCACAGCAAAGGTGCCAGCGGGGAAAAGTAATGCTGGTTCTCACTGCCTCCTGGAACCCTTTCAAATGCCACAGACAATTTGGCCCTCTCTGCTTTCCTGCGGACTCCATCCTCAAAAGAACCTATTTTCGCTTTCGGCAGCCTCCGGAGCAAAAAAGACAAACGTCCAGCTTTTCCTGCCACAGCAAAGGTGCCAGCGGGGAAAAGTAATGCTCGTTCTCACTGCCTCCTGGAACCCTTTCAAATGCCACAGACAATTTGGCCCTCTCTGCTTTCCTGCGGACTCCATCCTCAAAAGCACCTGTTTTCGCTTTCGGCAGCCTCCGGAGCAAAAAAGACAAACGTCCAGCTTTTGCTGCCACAGCAAAGGTGCCAGCGGGGAAAAGTAATGCTGGTTCTCACTGCCTCCTGGAACCCTTTCAAATGCCACAGACAATTTGGCCCTCTCTGCTTTCCTGTGGACTCCATCCTCAAAAGCACCTTTTTTCGCTTTCGGCGCCCTCCGGAGCAAAAAAGACAAACGTCCAGCTTTTGCTGCCACAGAAAGGTGCCAGCGGGGAAAAGTAATGCTGGTTCTCACTGCCTCCTGGAACCCTTTCAAATGCCACAGACAATTTGGCCCTCTCTGCTTTCCTGCGGACTCCATCCTCAAAAGCACCTGTTTTCGCTTTCGGCAACCTCCGGAGCAAAAAAGACAAACGTCCAGCTTTTGCTGCCACAGCAAAGGTGCCAGCGGGGAAAAGTAATGCTGGTTCTCACTGCCTCCTGGAACCTCTTCAAATGCCTCAGACAATTTGGCCCTCTCTGCTTTCCTGCGGACTCCATCCTCAAAAGCACCTATTTTCGCTTTCGGCGCCCTCCGGAGCAAAAAAGACAAACGTCCAGCTTTTGCTGCCACAGCAAAGGTGCCAGCGGGGAAAAGTAATGCTGGTTCTCACTGCCTCCTGGAACCCTTTCAAATGCCACAGACAATTTGGCCCTCTCTGCTTTCCTGCGGACTCCATCCTCAAAAGCACCTGTTTTCGCTTTCGGCAGCCTCCGGAGCAAAAAAGACAAACGTCCAGCTTTTGCTGCCACAGCAAAGGTGCCAGCGGGGAAAAGTAATGCTGGTTCTCACTGCCTCCTGGAACCCTTTCAAATGCCACAGACAATTTGGCCCTCTCTGCTTTCCTGTGGACTCCATCCTCAAAAGCACCTTTTTTCGCTTTCGGCGCCCTCCGGAGCAAAAAAGACAAACGTCCAGCTTTTGCTGCCACAGAAAGGTGCCAGCGGGGAAAAGTAATGCTGGTTCTCACTGCCTCCTGGAACCCTTTCAAATGAAACAGACAATTTGGCCCTCTCTGCTTTCCTGCGGACTCCATCCTCAAAAGCACCTGTTTTCGCTTTCGGCAACCTCCGGAGCAAAAAAGACAAACGTCCAGCTTTTGCTGCCACAGCAAAGGTGCCAGCGGGGAAAAGTAATGCTGGTTCTCACTGCCTCCTGGAACCCTTTCAAATGCCACAGACAATTTGGCCCTCTCTGCTTTCCTGCGGACTCCATCCTCAAAAGCAGCTGCTTTCGCTTTCGGCAGCCTCCGGAGCAAAAAAGACAAACGTCCAGCTTTTGCTGCCACAGCAAAGGTGCCAGCGGGGAAAAGTAATGCTGGTTCTCACTGCCTCCTGGAACCCTTTCAAATGCCACAGACAATTTGGCCCTCTCTGCTTTCCTGCGGACTCCATCCTCAAAAGCAGCTGTTTTCGCTTTGGGCAGCCTCCGGAGCAAAAAAGACAAACGTCCAGCTTTTGCTGCCACAGCAAAGGTGCCAGCGGGGAAAAGTAATGCTGGTTCTCACTGCCTCCTGGAACCCTTTCAAATGCCACAGACAATTTGGCCCTCTCTGCTTTCCTGTGGACTCCATCCTCAAAAGCACCTGTTTTCGCTTTCGGCAGCCTCCGGAGCAAAAAAGACAAACGTCCAGCTTTTGCTGCCACAGCAAAGGTGCCAGCAGGGAAAAGTAATGCTGGTTCTCACTGCCTCCTGGAACCTCTTCAAATGCCTCAGACAATTTGGCCCTCTCTGCTTTCCTGCGGACTCCATCCTCAAAAGCACCTTTTTTCGCTTTCGGCAGCCTCCGGAGCAAAAAAGACAAACGTCCAGCTTTTGCTGCCACAGCAAAGGTGCCAGCGGGGAAAAGTAATGCTGGTTCTCACTGCCTCCTGGAACCCTTTCAAATGCCACAGACAATTTGGCCCTCTCTGCTTTCCTGCGGACTCCATCCTCAAAAGCACCTGTTTTCGCTTTCGGCAGCCTCCGGAGCAAAAAAGACAAACGTCCAGCTTTTGCTGCCACAGCAAAGGTGCCAGCGGGGAAAAGTAATGCTGGTTCTCACTGCCTCCTGGAACCCTTTCAAATGCCACAGACAATTTGGCCCTCTCTGCTTTGCTGCGGACTCCATCCTCAAAAGCACCTGTTTTCGCTTTCGCAGCCTCCGGAGCAAAAAAGACAAACGTCCAGCTTTTGCTGCCACAGCAAAGGTGCCAGCGGGGAAAAGTAATGCTGGTTCTCACTGCCTCCTGGAACCCTTTCAAATGCCACAGACAATTTGGCCCTCTCTGCTTTCCTGTGGACTCCATCCTCAAAAGCACCTGTTTTCGCTTTCGGCAGCCTCCGGAGCAAAAAAGACAAACGTCCAGCTTTTGCTGCCACAGCAAAGGTGCCAGCGGGGAAAAGTAATGCTGGTTCTCACTGCCTCCTGGAACCCTTTCAAATGCCACAGACAATTTGGCCCTCTCTGCTTTCCTGCGGACTCCATCCTCAAAAGCACCTGTTTTCGCTTTCGGCAGCCTCCGGAGCAAAAAAGACAAACGTCCAGCTTTTGCTGCCACAGCAAAGGTGCCAGCGGGGAAAAGTAATGCTGGTTCTCACTGCCTCTTGGAACCCTTTCAAATGCCACAGACAATTTAACCCTCTCTGCTTTCCTTCGGACTCCATCCTCAAAAGCACCTATTTTCGCTTTCGGCGCCCTCCGGAGCAAAAAAGACAAACGTCCAGCTTTTGCTGCCACAGCAAAGGTGCCAGCGGGGAAAAGTAATGCTGGTTCTCACTGCCTCCTGGAACCCTTTCAAATGCCACACACAATTTGGCCCTCTCTGCTTTCCTGCGGACTCCATCCTCCAAAGCACCTGTTTTCGCTTTCGGCAGCCTCCGGAGCAAAAAAGACAAACGTCCAGCTTTTGCTGCCACAACAAAGGTGCCAGCGGGGAAAAGTAATGCCGGTTCCCACTGCCTCCTGTAACCCTTTCAAATGCCACAGACAATTTCGCCCTCTCTGCTTTCCTGCGGACTCCATCCTCAAAAGCACCTGTTTTCGCTTTCGGCAGCCTCCGGAGCAAAAAAGACAAACGTCCAGCTTTTGCTGCCACAGCAAAGGTGCCAGCGGGGAAAAGTAATGCTGGTTCTCACTGCCTCCTGGAACCCTTTCAAATGCCACAGACAATTTGGCCCTCTCTGCTTTGCTGCGGACTCCATCCTCAAAAGCAGCTGTTTTCGCTTTGGGCAGCCTCCGGAGCAAAAAAGACAAACGTCCAGCTTTTGCTGCCACAGCAAAGGTGCCAGCGGGGAAAAGTAATGCTGGTTCTCACTGCCTCCTGGAACCCTTTCAAATGCCACAGACAATTTCGCCCTCTCTGCTTTCCTGCGGACTCCATCCTCAAAAGAACCTATTTTCGCTTTCGGCGCCCTCCGGAGCAAAAAAGACAAACGTCCAGCTTTTGCTGCCACAGCAAAGGTACCAGCGGGGAAAAGTAATGCTGGTTCTCACTGCCTCCTGGAACCCTTTCAAATGCCACAGACAATTTGGCCCTCTCTGCTTTCCTGCGGACTCCATCCTCAAAAGCACCTGTTTTCGCTTTCTGCAGCCTCCGGAGCAAAAAAGACAAACGTCCAGCTTTTGCTGCCACAGCAAAGGTGCCAGCGGGGAAAAGTAATGCTGGTTCTCACTGCCTCCTGGAACCCTTTCAAATGCCACAGACAATTTGGCCCTCTCTGCTTTCCTGCGGACTCCATCCTCAAAAGCACCTATTTTCGCTTTCGGCGCCCTCCGGAGCAAAAAAGACAAACGTCCAGCTTTTGCTGCCACAGCAAAGGTGCCAGCGGGGAAAAGTAATGCTGGTTCTCACTGCCTCTTGGAACCCTTTCAAATGCCACAGACAATTTAACCCTCTCTGCTTTCCTTCGGACTCCATCCTCAAAAGCACCTATTTTCGCTTTCGGCGCCCTCCGGAGCAAAAAAGACAAACGTCCAGCTTTTGCTGCCACAGCAAAGGTGCCAGCGGGGAAAAGTAATGCTGGTTCTCACTGCCTCCTGGAACCCTTTCAAATGCCACAGACAATTTCGCCCTCTCTGCTTTCCTGCGGACTCCATCCTCAAAAGCACCTGTTTTCGCTTTCGGCAGCCTCCGGAGCAAAAAAGACAAACGTCCAGCTTTTGCTGCCACAGCAAAGGTGCCAGCGGGGAAAAGTAATGCTGGTTCTCACTGCCTCCTGGAACCCTTTCAAATGCCACAGACAATTTGGCCCTCTCTGCTTTGCTGCGGACTCCATCCTCAAAAGCAGCTGTTTTCGCTTTGGGCAGCCTCCGGAGCAAAAAAGACAAACGTCCAGCTTTTGCTGCCACAGCAAAGGTGCCAGCGGGGAAAAGTAATGCTCGTTCTCACTGCCTCCTGGAACCCTTTCAAATGCCACAGACAATTTGGCCCTCTCTGCTTTCCTGCGGACTCCATCCTCAAAAGAACCTATTTTCGCTTTCGGCGCCCTCCGGAGCAAAAAAGACAAACGTCCAGCTTTTGCTGCCACAGCAAAGGTACCAGCGGGGAAAAGTAATGCTGGTTCTCACTGCCTCCTGGAACCCTTTCAAATGCCACAGACAATTTGGCCCTCTCTGCTTTCCTGCGGACTCCATCCTCAAAAGCACCTGTTTTCGCTTTCGGCAGCCTCCGGAGCAAAAAAGACAAACGTCCAGCTTTTGCTGCCACAGCAAAGGTGCCAGCGGGGAAAAGTAATGCTGGTTCTCACTGCCTCCTGGAACCCTTTCAAATGCCCCAGACAATTTGGCCCTCTCTGCTTTCCTGCGGACTCCATCCTCAAAAGCACCTGTTTTCGCTTTCGGCAACCTCCGGAGCAAAAAAGACAAACGTCCAGCTTTTGCTGCCACAGCAAAGGTGCCAGCAGGGAAAAGTAATGCTGGTTCTCACTGCCTCCTGGAACTCCTTCAAATGCCCCAGACAATTTGGCTCTCTCTGCTTTCCTGCGGACTCCATCCTCAAAAGCACCTGTTTTCGCTTTCGGCAGCCTCCGGAGCAAAAAAGACAATCGTCCAGCTTTTGCTGCCACAGCAAAGGTGCCAGCGGGGAAAAGTAATGCTGGTTCTCACTGCCTCCTGGAACCCTTTCAAATGCCACAGACAATTTGGCCCTCTCTGCTTTCCTGCGGACTCCATCCTCAAAAGCAGCTGCTTTCGCTTTCGGCAGCCTCCGGAGCAAAAAAGACAAACGTCCAGCTTTTGCTGCCACAGCAAAGGTGCCAGCGGGGAAAAGTAATGCTGGTTCTCACTGCCTCCTGGAACCCTTTCAAATGCCACAGACAATTTGGCCCTCTCTGCTTTCCTGCGGACTCCATCCTCAAAAGCACCTGTTTTCGCTTTCGGCAGCCTCCGGAGCAAAAAAGACAAACGTCCAGCTTTTGCTGCCACAGCAAAGGTGCCAGCGGGGAAAAGTAATGCTGGTTCTCACTGCCTCCTGGAACCCTTTCAAATGCCACAGACAATTTGGCCCTCTCTGCTTTCCTGCGGACTCCATCCTCAAAAGCACCTGTTTTCGCTTTCGGCAGCCTCCGGAGCAAAAAAGACAAACGTCCAGCTTTTGCTGCCACAGCAAAGGTGCCAGCGGGGAAAAGTAATGCTGGTTCTCACTGCCTCCTGGAACCCTTTCAAATGCCACAGACAATTTGGCCCTCTCTGCTTTCCTGTGGACTCCATCCTCAAAAGCACCTATTTTTGCTTTCGGCGCCTCCGGAGCAAAAAAGACAAACGTCCAGCATTTGCTGCCACAGCAAAGGTGCCAGCGGGGAAAAGTAATGCTGGTTCTCACTGCCTCCTGGAACCCTTTCAAATGCCACACACAATTTGGCCCTCTCTGCTTTCCTGCGGACTCCATCCTCAAAAGCACCTGTTTTCGCTTTCGGCAGCCTCCGGAGCAAAAAAGACAAACGTCCAGCTTTTGCTGCCACAACAAAGGTGCCAGCGGGGAAAAGTAATGCTGGTTCTCACTGCCTCCTGGAACCCTTTCAAATGCCCCAGACAATTTGGCCCTCTCTGCTTTCCTGCGGACTCCATCCTCAAAAGCACCTGTTTTCGCTTTCGGCAGCCTCCGGAGCAAAAAAGACAAACGTCCAGCTTTTGCTGCCACAGCAAAGGTGCCAGCGGGGAAAAGTAATGCTGGTTCTCACTGCCTCCTGGAACCCTTTCAAATGCCACAGACAATTTGGCCCTCTCTGCTTTCCTGCGGACTCCATCCTCAAAAGCACCTGTTTTCGCTTTCGGCAGCCTCCGGAGCAAAAAAGACAAACGTCCAGCTTTTGCTGCCACAGCAAAGGTGCCAGCGGGGAAAAGTAATGCTGGTTCTCACTGCCTCCTGGAACCCTTTCAAATGCCACAGACAATTTGGCCCTCTCTGCTTTCCTGCGGACTCCATCCCCAAAAGAACCTATTTTGGCCTTCGGCAGCCTCCGGAGCAAAGAAGACAAACGTCCAGCTTTTGCTGCCACAGCAAAGGTGCCAGCGGGGAAAAGTAATGCTGGTTCTCACTGCCTCCTGGAACCCTTTCAAATGCCACAGACACTTTGGCCCTCTCTGCTTTCCTGCGGACTCCATCCTCAAAAGAACCTTTTTTCACTTTCGGCGCCCTCCGGTGGTAAAAAGACAAACGTCCAGCTTTTGCTGCCGCAGCAAAGGTGCCAGCGGGGAAAAGTAATGCTGGTCCTCACTGCCTCCTGGAACCTCTTTAAATGCCAAAGACAATTTGGCCCTCTCTGCTTTCCTGCGGACTTCATCCTCAAAAGCACCTGTTTTCGCTTTGGGCAGCCTCCGGAGCAAAAAAGACAAACGTCCAGCTTTTGCTGCCACAGCAAAGGTGCCAGCGGGGAAAAGTAATGCTGGTTCTCACTGCCTCCTGGAACCCTTTCAAATGCCACAGACAATTTGGCCCTCTCTTCTTTCCTTCGGACTCCATCCTCAAAAGAACCTATTTTCGCTTTCGGCGCCCTCCGGAGCAAAAAAGACAAACGTCCAGCTTTTGCTGCCACAACAAAGGTGCCAGCGGGGAAAAGTAATGATGGTTCTCACTGCCTCCTGGAACCCTTTCAAATGCCACAGACAATTTGGCCCTCTCTGCTTTCCTGCGGACTCCATCCTCAAAAGCACCTGTTTTCGCTTTCGGCAGCCTCCGGAGCAAAAAAGACAAACGTCCAGCTTTTGCTGCCACAGCAAAGGTGCCAGCGGGGAAAAGTAATGCGGGTTCTCACTGCCTCCTGGAACCCTTTCAAATGCCACAGACAATTTGGCCCTCTCTGCTTTCCTGTGGACTCCATCCTCAAAAGCACCTGTTTTCGCTTTCGGCAGCCTCCGGAGCAAAAAAGACAAACGTCCAGCTTTTGCTGCCACAGCAAAGGTGCCAGCGGGGAAAAGTAATGCTGGTTCTCACTGCCTCCTGGAACCCTTTCAAATGCCACAGACAATTTGGCCCTCTCTGCTTTCCTGCGGACTCCATCCTCAAAAGCACCTGTTTTCGCTTTCGGCAGCCTCCGGAGCAAAAAAGACAAACGTCCAGCTTTTGCTGCCACAGCAAAGGTGCCAGCGGGGAAAAGTAATGCTGGTTCTCACTGCCTCCTGGAACCCTTTCAAATGCCACAGACAATTTGGCCCTCTCTGCTTTCCTGTGGACTCCATCCTCAAAAGCACCTGTTTTCGCTTTGGGCAACCTCCGGAGCAAAAAAGACAAACGTCCAGCTTTTGCTGCCACAGCAAAGGTGCCAGCGGGGAAAAGTAATGCTGGTTCTCACTGCCTCCTGTAACCCTTTCAAATGCCACAGACAATTTGGCCCTCTCTGCTTTCCTGCGGACTCCATCCTCAAAAGCACCTGTTTTCGCTTTCGGCAGCCTCCGGAGCAAAAAAGACAAACGTCCAGCTTTTGCTGCCACAGCAAAGGTGCCAGCGGGGAAAAGTAATGCTGGTTCTCACTGCCTCCTGGAACCCTTTCAAATGCCACAGACAATTTGGCCCTCTCTGCTTTCCTGCGGACTCCATCCTCAAAAGCACCTGTTTTCGCTTTCGGCAGCCTCCGGAGCAAAAAAGACAAACGTCCAGCTTTTGCTGCCACAGCAAAGGTGCCAGCGGGGAAAAGTAATGCTGGTTCTCACTGCCTCCTGGAACCCTTTCAAATGCCACAGACAATTTGGCCCTCTCTGCTTTCTTGCGGACTCTATCCTCAAAAGCGCCTTTTTTCACTTTCGGCGCCCTCCGGTGGTAAAAAGACAAACGTCCAGCTTTTGCTGCCGCAGCAAAGGTGCCAGCGGGGAAAAGTAATGCTGGTCCTCACTGCCTCCTGGAACCTCTTTAAATGCCAAAGACAATTTGGCCCTCTCTGCTTTCCTGCGGACTCCATCATCAAAAGCACCTGTTTTCGCTTTGGGCAGCCTCCGGAGCAAAAAAGACAAACGTCCAGCTTTTGCTTCCACAGCAAAGGTGCCAGCGGGGAAAAGTAATGCTGGTTCTCACTGCCTCCTGGAACCCTTTCAAATGCCACAGACAATTTGGCCCTCTCTTCTTTCCTTCGGACTCCATCCTCAAAAGAACCTATTTTCGCTTTCGGCGCCCTCCGGAGCAAAAAAGACAAACGTCCAGCTTTTGCTGCCACAACAAAGGTGCCAGCGGGGAAAAGTAATGCTGGTTCTCACTGCCTCCTGGAACCCTTTCAAATGCCACAGACAATTTGGCCCTCTCTGCTTTCCTGCGGACTCCATCCTCAAAAGCACCTGTTTTCGCTTTCGGCAGCCTCCGGAGCAAAAAAGACAAACGTCCAGCTTTTGCTGCCACAGCAAAGGTGCCAGTGGGGAAAAGTAATGCGGGTTCTCACTGCCTCCTGGAACCCTTTCAAATGCCACACACAATTTGGCCCTCTCTGCTTTCCTGTGGACTCCATCCTCAAAAGCACCTGTTTTCGCTTTCGGCAGCCTCCGGAGCAAAAAAGACAAACGTCCAGCTTTTGCTGCCACAGCAAAGGTGCCAGCGGGGAAAAGTAATGCTGGTTCTCACTGCCTCCTGGAACCCTTTCAAATGCCACAGACAATTTGGCCCTCTCTGCTTTCCTGCGGACTCCATCCTCAAAAGCACCTGTTTTCGCTTTCGGCAGCCTCCGGAGCAAAAAAGACAAACGTCCAGCTTTTGCTGCCACAGCAAAGGTGCCAGCGGGGAAAAGTAATGCTGGTTCTCACTGCCTCCTGGAACCCTTTCAAATGCCACAGACAATTTGGCCCTCTCTGCTTTCCTGCTAACTCCATCCTCAAAAGCAGCTGTTTTCGCTTTGGGCAGCCTCCGGAGCAAAAAAGACAAACGTCCAGCTTTTGCTGCCACAGCAAAGGTGCCAGCGGGGAAAAGTAATGCTGGTTCTCACTGCCTCCTGGAACCCTTTCAAATGCCACAGACAATTTGGCCCTCTCTGCTTTCCTGCGGACTCCATCCTCAAAAGAACCTATTTTGGCCTTCGGCAGCCTCCGGAGCAAAGAAGACAAACGTCCAGCTTTTGCTGCCACAGCAAAGGTGCCAGCGGGGAAAAGTAATGCTGGTTCTCACTGCCTCCTGGAACCCTTTCAAATGCCACAGACACTTTGGCCCTCTCTGCTTTCCTGCGGACTCCATCCTCAAAAGAACCTATTTTTGCTTTCGGCGCCCTCCGGAGCAAAAAAGACAAACGTCCAGCTTTTGCTGCCACAGCAAACGTGCCAGCAGGGAAAAGTAATGCTGGTTCTCACTGCCTCCTGGAACCTCTTCAAATGCCTCAGACAATTTGGCCCTCTCTGCTTTCCTGCGGACTCCATCCTCAAAAGCACCTTTTTTCGCTTTCGGCAACCTCCGGAGCAAAAAAGACAAACGTCCAGCTTTTGCTGCCACAGCAAAGGTGCCAGCGGGGAAAAGTAATGCTGGTTCTCACTGCCTCCTGGAACCCTTTCAAATGCCACAGACAATTTGGCCTCTCTGCTTTCCTGCGGACTCCATCCTCAAAAGCACCTGTTTTCGCTTTCGGCAGCCTCCGGAGCAAAAAAGACAAACGTCCAGCTTTTGCTGCCACAGCAAAGGTGCCAGCGGGGAAAAGGAATGCTGGTTCTCACTGCCTCCTGGAACCCTTTCAAATGCCACAGACAATTTGGCCCTCTCTGCTTTCCTGCGGACTCCATCCTCAAAAGCACCTGTTTTCGCTTTCGGCAACCTCCGGAGCAAAAAAGACAAACGTCCAGCTTTTGCTGCCACAGCAAAGGTGCCAGCGGGGAAAAGTAATGCTGGTTCTCACTGCCTCCTGGAACTCCTTCAAATGCCCCAGACAATTTGGCTCTCTCTGCTTTCCTGTGGACTCCATCCTCAAAAGCACCTGTTTTCGCTTTCGGCAGCCTCCGGAGCAAAAAAGACAAACGTCCAGCTTTTGCTGCCACAGCAAAGGTGCCAGCGGGGAAAAGTAATGCTGGTTCTCACTGCCTCCTGGAACCCTTTCAAATGCCACAGACAATTTGGCCCTCTCTGCTTTCCTGCGGACTCCATCCTCAAAAGCACCTGTTTTCGCTTTCGGCAGCCTCCGGAGCAAAAAAGACAAACGTCCAGCTTTTGCTGCCACAGCAAAGGTGCCAGCGGGGAAAAGTAATGCTGGTTCTCACTGCCTCCTGGAACCCTTTCAAATGCCCCAGACAATTTGGCCCTCTCTGCTTTCCTGCGGACTCCATCCTCAAAAGCACCTGTTTTCGCTTTCGGCAGCCTCCGGAGCAAAAAAGACAAACGTCCAGCTTTTGCTGCCACAGCAAAGGTGCCAGTGGGGAAAAGTAATGCTGGTTCTCACTGCCTCCTGGAACCCTTTCAAATGCCCCAGACAATTTGGCCCTCTCTGCTTTCCTGCGGACTCCATCCTCAAAAGCACCTGTTTTCGCTTTCGGCAGCCTCCGGAGCAAAAAAGACAAACGTCCAGCTTTTGCTGCCACAGCAAAGGTGCCAGTGGGGAAAAGTAATGCGGGTTCTCACTGCCTCCTGGAACCCTTTCAAATGCCACACACAATTTGGCCCTCTCTGCTTTCCTGTGGACTCCATCCTCAAAAGCACCTGTTTTCGCTTTCGGCAGCCTCCGGAGCAAAAAAGACAAACGTCCAGCTTTTGCTGCCACAGCAAAGGTGCCAGCGGGGAAAAGTAATGCTGGTTCTCACTGCCTCCTGGAACCCTTTCAAATGCCACAGACAATTTGGCCCTCTCTGCTTTCCTGCGGACTCCATCCTCAAAAGCACCTGTTTTCGCTTTCGGCAGCCTCCGGAGCAAAAAAGACAAACGTCCAGCTTTTGCTGCCACAGCAAAGGTGCCAGCGGGGAAAAGTAATGCTGGTTCTCACTGCCTCCTGGAACCCTTTCAAATGCCACAGACAATTTGGCCCTCTCTGCTTTCCTGCGGACTCCATCCTCAAAAGCAGCTGTTTTCGCTTTGGGCAGCCTCCGGAGCAAAAAAGACAAACGTCCAGCTTTTGCTGCCACAGCAAAGGTGCCAGCGGGGAAAAGTAATGCTGGTTCTCACTGCCTCCTGGAACCCTTTCAAATGCCACAGACAATTTGGCCCTCTCTGCTTTCCTGCGGACTCCATCCTCAAAAGAACCTATTTTGGCCTTCGGCAGCCTCCGGAGCAAAGAAGACAAACGTCCAGCTTTTGCTGCCACAGCAAAGGTGCCAGCGGGGAAAAGTAATGCTGGTTCTCACTGCCTCCTGGAACCCTTTCAAATGCCACAGACACTTTGGCCCTCTCTGCTTTCCTGCGGACTCCATCCTCAAAAGAACCTATTTTTGCTTTCGGCGCCCTCCGGAGCAAAAAAGACAAACGTCCAGCTTTTGCTGCCACAGCAAACGTGCCAGCAGGGAAAAGTAATGCTGGTTCTCACTGCCTCCTGGAACCTCTTCAAATGCCTCAGACAATTTGGCCCTCTCTGCTTTCCTGCGGACTCCATCCTCAAAAGCACCTTTTTTCGCTTTCGGCAACCTCCGGAGCAAAAAAGACAAACGTCCAGCTTTTGCTGCCACAGCAAAGGTGCCAGCGGGGAAAAGTAATGCTGGTTCTCACTGCCTCCTGGAACCCTTTCAAATGCCACAGACAATTTGGCCCTCTCTGCTTTCCTGCGGACTCCATCCTCAAAAGCACCTGTTTTCGCTTTCGGCAGCCTCCGGAGCAAAAAAGACAAACGTCCAGCTTTTGCTGCCACAGCAAAGGTGCCAGCGGGGAAAAGGAATGCTGGTTCTCACTGCCTCCTGGAACCCTTTCAAATGCCACAGACAATTTGGCCCTCTCTGCTTTCCTGCGGACTCCATCCTCAAAAGCACCTGTTTTCGCTTTCGGCAACCTCCGGAGCAAAAAAGACAAACGTCCAGCTTTTGCTGCCACAGCAAAGGTGCCAGCGGGGAAAAGTAATGCTGGTTCTCACTGCCTCCTGGAACTCCTTCAAATGCCCCAGACAATTTGGCTCTCTCTGCTTTCCTGTGGACTCCATCCTCAAAAGCACCTGTTTTCGCTTTCGGCAGCCTCCGGAGCAAAAAAGACAAACGTCCAGCTTTTGCTGCCACAGCAAAGGTGCCAGCGGGGAAAAGTAATGCTGGTTCTCACTGCCTCCTGGAACCCTTTCAAATGCCACAGACAATTTGGCCCCTCTCTGCTTTCCTGCGGACTCCATCCTCAAAAGCACCTGTTTTCGCTTTCGGCAGCCTCCGGAGCAAAAAAGACAAACGTCCAGCTTTTGCTGCCACAGCAAAGGTGCCAGCGGGGAAAAGTAATGCTGGTTCTCACTGCCTCCTGGAACCCTTTCAAATGCCCCAGACAATTTGGCCCTCTCTGCTTTCCTGCGGACTCCATCCTCAAAAGCACCTGTTTTCGCTTTCGGCAGCCTCCGGAGCAAAAAAGACAAACGTCCAGCTTTTGCTGCCACAGCAAAGGTGCCAGTGGGGAAAAGTAATGCTGGTTCTCACTGCCTCCTGGAACCCTTTCAAATGCCCCAGACAATTTGGCCCTCTCTGCTTTCCTGCGGACTCCATCCTCAAAAGCACCTGTTTTCGCTTTCGGCAGCCTCCGGAGCAAAAAAGACAAACGTCCAGCTTTTGCTGCCACAGCAAAGGTGCCAGCGGGGAAAAGTAATGCTGGTTCTCACTGCCTCCTGGAACCCTTTCAAATGCCACAGACAATTTGGCCCTCTCTGCTTTCCTGCGGACTCCATCCTCAAAAGCACCTGTTTTCGCTTTCGGCAGCCTCCGGAGCAAAAAAGACAAACGTCCAGCTTTTGCTGCCACAGCAAAGGTGCCAGCGGGGAAAAGTAATGCTGGTTCTCACTGCCTCCTGGAACCCTTTCAAATGCCACAGACAATTTGGCCCTCTCTGCTTTCCTTCGGACTCCATCCTCAAAAGAACCTATTTTCGCTTTCGGCCCTCCGGAGCAAAAAAGACAAACGTCCAGCTTTTGCTGCCACAGCAAAGGTGCCAGCGGGGAAAAGTAATGCTGGTTCTCACTGCCTCCTGGAACCCTTTAAAATGCCACAGACAATTTGGCCCTCTCTGCTTTCCTGCGGACTCCATCCTCAAAAGCACCTGTTTTCGCTTTCGGCAGCCTCCGGAGCAAAAAAGACAAACGTCCAGCTTTTGCTGCCACAACAAAGGTGCCAGCGGGGAAAAGTAATGCTGGTTCTCACTGCCTCCTGGAACTCCTTCAAATGCCCCAGACAATTTGGCCCTCTCTGCTTTCCTGCGGACTCCATCCTCAAAAGAACCTATTTTTGCTTTCGGCGCCCTCCGGAGCAAAAAAGACAAACGTCCAGCTTTTGCTGCCACAGCAAAGGTGCCAGCGGGGAAAAGTAATGCTGGTTCTCACTGCCTCCTGGAACCTCTTCAAATGCCTCAGACAATTTGGCCCTCTCTGCTTTCCTGCGGACTCCATCCTCAAAAGCACCTTTTTTCGCTTTCGGCAACCTCCGGAGCAAAAAAGACAAACGTCCAGCTTTTGCTGCCACAGCAAAGGTGCCAGCGGGGAAAAGTAATGCTGGTTCTCACTGCCTCCTGGAACCCTTTCAAATGCCACAGACAATTTGGCCCTCTCTGCTTTCCTGCGGACTCCATCCTCAAAAGCAGCTGTTTTCGCTTTGGGCAGCCTCCGGAGCAAAAAAGACAAACGTCCAGCTTTTGCTGCCACAGCAAAGGTGCCAGCGGGGAAAAGTAATGCTGGTTCTCACTGCCTCCTGGAACCCTTTCAAATGCCACAGACAATTTGGCCCTCTCTGCTTTCCTGCGGACTCCATCCTCAAAAGCAGCTGCTTTCGCTTTCGGCAGCCTCCGGAGCAAAAAAGACAAACGTCCAGCTTTTGCTGCCACAGCAAAGGTGCCAGCGGGGAAAAGAAATGCTGGTTCTCACTGCCTCCTGGAACCCTTTCAAATGCCACAGACAATTTGGCCCTCTCTGCTTTCCTGCGGACTCCATCCTCAAAAGCAGCTGTTTTCGCTTTCGGCAGCCTCCGGAGCAAAAAAGACAAACGTCCAGCTTTTGCTGCCACAACAAAGGTGCCAGCGGGGAAAAGTAATGCCGGTTCTCACTGCCTCCTGGAACCCTTTCAAATGCCACAGACAATTTGGCCCTCTCTGCTTTCCTGCGGACTCCATCCTCAAAAGCAGCTGCTTTCGCTTTCGGCAGCCTCCGGAGCAAAAAAGACAAACGTCCAGCTTTTGCTGCCACAGCAAAGGTGCCAGCGGGGAAAAGTAATGCTGGTTCTCACTGCCTCCTGGAACCCTTTCAAATGCCACAGACAATTTGGCCCTCTCTGCTTTGCTGCGGACTCCATCCTCAAAAGCAGCTGCTTTCGCTTTCGGCAGCCTCCGGAGCAAAAAAGACAAACGTCCAGCTTTTGCTGCCACAGCAAAGGTGCCAGCGGGGAAAAGTAATGCTGGTTCTCACTGCCTCCTGGAACCCTTTCAAATGCCACAGACAATTTGGCCCTCTCTGCTTTCCTGCGGACTCCATCCTCAAAAGAACCTATTTTCGCTTTCGGCGCCCTCCGGAGCAAAAAAGACAAACGTCCAGCTTTTGCTGCCACAGCAAAGGTACCAGCGGGGAAAAGTAATGCTGGTTCTCACTGCCTCCTGGAACCCTTTCAAATGCCACAGACAATTTGGCCCTCTCTGCATTCCTGCGGACTCCATCCTCAAAAGCACCTGTTTTCGCTTTCGGCAGCCTCCGGAGCAAAAAAGACAAACGTCCAGCTTTTGCTGCCACAGCAAAGGTGCCAGCGGGGAAAAGGAATGCTGGTTCTCACTGCCTCCTGGAACCCTTTCAAATGCCCCAGACAATTTGGCCCTCTCTGCTTTCCTGCGGACTCCATCCTCAAAAGCACCTGTTTTCGCTTTCGGCAACCTCCGGAGCAAAAAAGACAAACGTCCAGCTTTTGCTGCCACAGCAAAGGTGCCAGCAGGGAAAAGTAATGCTGGTTCTCACTGCCTCCTGGAACTCCTTCAAATGCCCCAGACAATTTGGCCCTCTCTGCTTTCCTGCGGACTCCATCCTCAAAAGCACCTGTTTTCGCTTTCGGCAGCCTCCGGAGCAAAAAAGACAAACGTCCAGGTTTTGCTGCCACAGCAAAGGTGCCAGCGGGGAAAAGTAATGCTGGTTCTCACTGCCTCCTGGAACCCTTTCAAATGCCACAGAGAATTTGGCCCTCTCTGCTTTCCTGTGGACTCCATCCTCAAAAGCACCTGTTTTCGCTTTGGGCAACCTCCGGAGCAAAAAAGACAAACGTCCAGCTTTTGCTGCCACAGCAAAGGTGCCAGCGGGGAAAAGTAATGCTGGTTCTCACTGCCTCCTGGAACCCTTTCAAATGCCACAGACAATTTGGCCCTCTCTGCTTTCCTGCGGACTCCATCCTCAAAAGCACCTGTTTTCGCTTTCGGCAGCCTCCGGAGCAAAAAAGACAAACGTCCAGCTTTTGCTGCCACAGCAAAGGTGCCAGCGGGGAAAAGTAATGCTGGTTCTCACTGCCTCCTGGAACCCTTTCAAATGCCCCAGACAATTTGGCCCTCTCTGCTTTCCTGCGGACTCCATCCTCAAAAGCACCTGTTTTCGCTTTCGGCAGCCTCCGGAGCAAAAAAGACAAACGTCCAGCTTTTGCTGCCACAGCAAAGGTGCCAGCGGGGAAAAGTAATGCTGGTTCTCACTGCCTCCTGGAACCCTTTCAAATGCCACAGACAATTTGGCCCTCTCTGCTTTCCTTCAGACTCCATCCTCAAAAGCACCTGTTTTCGCTTTCGGCAGCCTCCGGAGCAAAAAAGACAAACGTCCAGCTTTTGCTGCCACAGCAAAGGTGCCAGCGGGGAAAAGTAATGCTGGTTCTCACTGCCTCCTGGAACCCTTTCAAATGCCCCAGACAATTTGGCCCTCTCTGCTTTCCTGCGGACTCCATCCTCAAAAGCACCTGTTTTCGCTTTCGGCAACCTCCGGAGCAAAAAAGACAAACGTCCAGCTTTTGCTGCCACAGCAAAGGTGCCAGCAGGGAAAAGTAATGCTGGTTCTCACTGCCTCCTGGAACTCCTTCAAATGTTCCAGACAATTTGGCCCTCTCTGCTTTCCTGCGGACTCCATCCTCAAAAGCACCTGTTTTCGCTTTCGGCAGCCTCCGGAGCAAAAAAGACAAACGTCCAGCTTTTGCTGCCACAGCAAAGGTGCCAGCAGGGAAAAGTAATGCTGGTTCTCACTGCCTCCTGGAACTCCTTCAAATGCCCCAGACAATTTGGCCCTCTCTGCTTTCCTGCGGACTCCATCCTCAAAAGCACCTGTTTTCGCTTTCGGCAGCCTCCGGAGCAAAAAAGACAAACGTCCAGCTTTTGCTGCCACAGCAAAGGTGCCAGCGGGGAAAAGTAATGCTGGTTCTCACTGCCTCCTGTAACCCTTTCAAATGCCACAGACAATTTGGCCCTCTCTGCTTTCCTGCGGACTCCATCCTCAAAAGCACCTGTTTTCGCTTTCGGCAGCCTCCGGAGCAAAAAAGACAAACGTCCAGCTTTTGCTGCCACAGCAAAGGTGTCAGCGGGGAAAAGTAATGCTGGTTCTCACTGCCTCCTGGAACCCTTTCAAATGCCACAGACAATTTGGCCCTCTCTGCTTTCCTGCGGACTCCATCCTCAAAAGCACCTGTTTTCGCTTTCGGCAGCCTCCGGAGCAAAAAAGACAAACGTCCAGCTTTTGCTGCCACAGCAAAGGTGCCAGCGGGGAAAAGTAATGCTGGTTCTCACTGCCTCCTGGAACCCTTTCAAATGCCACAGACAATTTGGCCCTCTCTGCTTTCCTGCGGACTCTATCCTCAAAAGCGCCTTTTTTCACTTTCGGCGCCCTCCGGTGGTAAAAAGACAAACGTCCAGCTTTTGCTGCCGCAGCAAAGGTGCCAGCGGGGAAAAGTAATGCTGGTCCTCACTGCCTCCTGGAACCTCTTTAAATGCCAAAGACAATTTGGCCCTCTCTGCTTTCCTGCGGACTCCATCATCAAAAGCACCTGTTTTCGCTTTGGGCAGCCTCCGGAGCAAAAAAGACAAACGTCCAGCTTTTGCTGCCACAGCAAAGGTGCCAGCGGGGAAAAGTAATGCTGGTTCTCACTGCCTCCTGGAACCCTTTCAAATGCCACAGACAATTTGGCCCTCTCTGCTTTCCTTCGGACTCCATCCTCAAAAGAACCTATTTTCGCTTTCGGCGCCCTCCGGAGCAAAAAAGACAAACGTCCAGCTTTTGCTGCCACAACAAAGGTGCCAGCGGGGAAAAGTAATGCTGGTTCTCACTGCCTCCTGGAACCCTTTCAAATGCCACAGACAATTTGGCCCTCTCTGCTTTCCTGCGGACTCCATCCTCAAAAGCACCTGTTTTCGCTTTCGGCAGCCTCCGGAGCAAAAAAGACAAACGTCCAGCTTTTGCTGCCACAGCAAAGGTGCCAGCGGGGAAAAGTAATGCGGGTTCTCACTGCCTCCTGGAACCCTTTCAAATGCCACACACAATTTGGCCCTCTCTGCTTTCCTGTGGACTCCATCCTCAAAAGCACCTGTTTTCGCTTTCGGCAGCCTCCGGAGCAAAAAAGACAAACGTCCAGCTTTTGCTGCCACAGCAAAGGTGCCAGCGGGGAAAAGTAATGCTGGTTCTCACTGCCTCCTGGAACCCTTTCAAATGCCCCAGACAATTTGTCCCTCTCTGCTTTCCTGCGGACTCCATCCTCAAAAGCACCTGTTTTCGCTTTCGGCAGCCTCCGGAGCAAAAAAGACAAACGTCCAGCTTTTGCTGCCACAGCAAAGGTGCCAGCGGGGAAAAGTAATGCTGGTTCTCACTGCCTCCTGGAACCCTTTCAAATGCCACAGACAATTTGGCCCTCTCTGCTTTCCTGCGGACTCCATCCTCAAAAGAACCTATTTTCGCTTTCGGCGCCCTCCGGAGCAAAAAAGACAATCGTCCAGCTTTTGCTGCCACAGCAAAGGTGCCAGCGGGGAAAAGTAATGCTGGTTCTCACTGCCTCCTGGAACCCTTTCAAATGCCACAGACAATTTGGCCCTCTCTGCTTTCCTGCGGACTCCATCCTCAAAAGCACCTGTTTTCGCTTTCGGCAGCCTCCGGAGCAAAAAAGACAAACGTCCAGCTTTTGCTGCCACAGCAAAGGTGCCAGCGGGGAAAAGTAATGCTGGTTCTCACTGCCTCCTGGAACCCTTTCAAATGCCACAGACAATTTGGCCCTCTCTGCTTTCCTGCGGACTCCATCCTCAAAAGCACCTGTTTTCTCTTTGGGCAGCCTCCGGAGCAAAAAAGACAAACGTCCAGCTTTTGCTGCCACAGCAAAGGTGCCAGCGGGGAAAAGTAATGCTGGTTCTCACTGCCTCCTGGAACCCTTTCAAATGCCACAGACAATTTGGCCCTCTCTGCTTTCCTGCGGACTCCATCCTCAAAAGAACCTATTTTCGCTTTCGGCAGCCTCCGGAGCAAAAAAGACAAACGTCCAGCTTTTGCTGCCACAGCAAAGGTGCCAGCGGGGAAAAGTAATGCTGGTTCTCACTGCCTCCTGGAACCCTTTCAAATGCCACAGACAATTTGGCCCTCTCTGCTTTCCTGCGGACTCCATCCTCAAAAGAACCTATTTTTGCTTTCGGCGCCCTCCGGAGCAAAAAAGACAAACGTCCAGCTTTTGCTGCCACAGCAAAGGTACCAGCGGGGAAAAGTAATGCTGGTTCTCACTGCCTCCTGGAACCTCTTCAAATGCCTCAGACAATTTGGCCCTCTCTGCTTTCCTGTGGACTCCATCCTCAAAAGCACCTGTTTTCGCTTTCGGCAGCCTCCGGAGCAAAAAAGACAAACGTCCAGCTTTTGCTGCCACAGCAAAGGTGCCAGCGGGAAAAGTAATGCTGGTTCTCACTGCCTCCTGGAACCCTTTCAAATGCCACAGACAATTTGGCCCTCTCTGCTTTCCTGCGGACTCCATCCTCAAAAGCAGCTGTTTTCGCTTTCGGCAGCCTCCGGAGCAAAAAAGACAAACGGTCCAGCTTTTGCTGCCACAGCAAAGGTGCCAGCGGGGAAAAGTAATGCTGGTTTCTCACTGCCTCCTGGAACTCCTTCAAATGCCCCAGACAATTTGGCTCTCTCTGCTTTCCTGCGGACTCCATCCTCAAAAGCACCTGTTTTCGCTTTCGGCAGCCTCCGGAGCAAAAAAGACAAACGTCCAGCTTTTGCTGCCACAGCAAAGGTGCCAGCGGGGAAAAGTAATGCTGGTTCTCACTGCCTCCTGGAACCCTTTCAAATGCCACAGACAATTTGGCCCTCTCTGCTTTCCTGTGGACTCCATCCTCAAAAGCACCTGTTTTCGCTTTGGGCAGCCTCCGGAGCAAAAAGACAAACGTCCAGCTTTTGCTGCCACAGCAAAGGTGCCAGCGGGGAAAAGTAATGCTGGTTCTCACTGCCTCCTGGAACCTCTTCAAATGTCTCAGACAATTTGGCCCTCTCTGCTTTCCTGCGGACTCCATCCTCAAAAGCAGCTGCTTTCGCTTCGGCAGCCTCCGGAGCAAAAAAGACAAACGTCCAGCTTTTGCTGCCACAGCAAAGGTGCCAGCGGGGAAAAGTAATGCTGGTTCTCACTGCCTCCTGGAACCCTTTCAAATGCCCCAGACAATTTGGCCCTCTCTGCTTTCCTGCGGACTCCATCCTCAAAAGCACCTGTTTTCGCTTTCGGCAGCCTCCGGAGCAAAAAAGACAAACGTCCAGCTTTTGCTGCCACAGCAAAGGTGCCAGCGGGGAAAAGTAATGCTGGTTCTCACTGCCTCCTGGAACCCTTTCAAATGCCCCAGACAATTTGGCCCTCTCTGCTTTGCTGCGGACTCCATCCTCAAAAGCACCTGTTTTCGCTTTCGGCAGCCTCCGGAGCAAAAAAGACAAACGTCCAGCTTTTGCTGCCACAGCAAAGGTGCCAGCGGGGAAAAGTAATGCTGGTTCTCACTGCCTCCTGGAACCCTTTCAAATGCCACAGACAATTTGGCCCTCTCTGCTTTCCTGCGGACTCCATCCTCAAAAGCAGCTGTTTTCGCTTTGGGCAGCCTCCGGAGCAAAAAAGACAAACGTCCAGCTTTTGCTGCCACAGCAAAGGTGCCAGCGGGGAAAAGTAATGCTGGTTCTCACTGCCTCCTGGAACCTCTTCAAATGCCTCAGACAATTTGGCCCTCTCTGCTTTCCTGCGGACTCCATCCTCAATAGCAGCTGTTTTCGCTTTCGGCAGCCTCCGGAGCAAAAAAGACAAACGTCCAGCTTTTGCTGCCACAGCAAAGGTGCCAGCGGGGAAAAGTAATGCTGGTTCTCACTGCCTCCTGGAACCTCTTCAAATGCCACAGACAATTTGGCCCTCTCTGCTTTCCTGCGGACTCCATCCTCAAAAGCACCTGTTTTCGCTTTCGGCAGCCTCCGGAGCAAAAAAGACAAACGTCCAGCTTTTGCTGCCACAACAAAGGTGCCAGCGGGGAAAAGTAATGCTGGTTCTCACTGCCTCCTGGAACCCTTTAAAATGCCACAGACAATTTGGCCCTCTCTGCTTTCCTGCGGACTCCATCTTCAAAAGCACCTATTTTCGCTTTCGGCAGCCTCCGGAGCAAAAAAGACAAACGTCCAGCTTTTGCTGCCACAGCAAAGGTGCCAGCGGGGAAAAGTAATGCTGGTTCTCACTGCCTCCTGGAACTCCTTCAAATGCCACAGACAATTTGGCTCTCTCTGCTTTCCTGCGGACTCCATCCTCAAAAGCACCTGTTTTCGCTTTCGGCAGCCTCCGGAGCAAAAAAGACAAACGTCCAGCTTTTGCTGCCACAGCAAAGGTGCCAGCGGGGAAAAGTAATGCTGGTTCTCACTGCCTCCTGGAACCCTTTCAAATGCCACAGACAATTTGGCCCTCTCTGCTTTCCTGTGGACTCCATCCTCAAAAGCACCTGTTTTCGCTTTGAGCAGCCTCCGGAGCAAAAAGACAAACGTCCAGCTTTTGCTGCCACAGCAAAGGTGCCAGCGGGGAAAAGTAATGCTGGTTCTCACTGCCTCCTGGAACCTCTTCAAATGTCTCAGACAATTTGGCCCTCTCTGCTTTCCTGCGGACTCCATCCTCAAAAGCAGCTGCTTTCGCTTTCGGCAGCCTCCGGAGCAAAAAAGACAAACGTCCAGCTTTTGCTGCCACAGCAAAGGTGCCAGCGGGGAAAAGTAATGCTGGTTCTCACTGCCTCCTTGAACCTCTTCAAATGCCACAGACAATTTGGCCCTCTCTGCTTTCCTGCGGACTCCATCCTCAAAAGCACCTGTTTTCGCTTTCGGCAGCCTCCGGAGCAAAAAAGACAAACGTCCAGCTTTTGCTGCCACAGCAAAGGTGCCAGCGGGGAAAAGTAATGCTGGTTCTCACTGCCTCCTGGAACCCTTTCAAATGCCACAGACAATTTGGCCCTCTCTGCTTTCCTGCGGACTCCATCTTCAAAAGAACCTATTTTCGCTTTCGGCAGCCTCCGGAGCAAAAAAGACAAACGTCCAGCTTTTGCTGCCACAGCAAAGGTGCCAACGGGGAAAAGTAATGCTGGTTCTCACTGCCTCCTGGAACCCTTTCAAATGCCACAGACAATTTGGCCCTCTCTGCTTTCCTGCGGACTCCATCCTCAAAAGCACCTGTTTTCGCTTTCGGCAGCCTCCGGAGCAAAAAAGACAAACGTCCAGCTTTTGCTGCCACAGCAAAGGTACCAGCGGGGAAAAGTAATGCTGGTTCTCACTGCCTCCTGGAACTCCTTCAAATGCCACAGACAATTTGGCTCTCTCTGCTTTCCTGCGGACTCCATCCTCAAAAGCACCTGTTTTCGCTTTCGGCAACCTCCGGAGCAAAAAAGACAAACGTCCAGCTTTTGCTGCCACAGCAAAGGTGCCAGCGGGGAAAAGTAATGCTGGTTCTCACTGCCTCCTGGAACCCTTTCAAATGCCACAGACAATTTGGCCCTCTCTGCTTTCCTGCGGACTCCATCCTCAAAAGCACCTGTTTTCGCTTTCGGCAGCCTCCGGAGCAAAAAAGACAAATGTCCAGCTTTTGCTGCCACAGCAAAGGTGCCAGCGGGGAAAAGTAATGCTGGTTCTCACTGCCTCCTGGAACCCTTTCAAATGCCACAGACAATTTGGCCCTCTCTGCTTTCCTGCGGACTCCATCCTCAAAAGCACTTGTTTTCGCTTTCGGCAGCCTCCGGAGCAAAAAAGACAAACGTCCAGCTTTTGCTGCCACAGCAAAGGTGCCAGCGGGGAAAAGTAATGCTGGTTCTCACTGCCTCCTGGAACCCTTTCAAATGCCACAGACAATTTGGCCCTCTCTGCTTTGCTGCGGACTCCATCCTCAAAAGCACCTGTTTTCGCTTTCGGCAGCCTCCGGAGCAAAAAAGACAAACGTCCAGCTTTTGCTGCCACAGCAAAGGTGCCAGCGGGGAAAAGTAATGCTGGTTCTCACTGCCTCCTGGAACCCTTTCAAATGCCACAGACAATTTGGCCCTCTCTGCTTTCCTGTGGACTCCATCCTCAAAAGCAGCTGTTTTCGCTTTGGGCAGCCTCCGGAGCAAAAAAGACAAACGTCCAGCTTTTGCTGCCACAGCAAAGGTGCCAGCGGGGAAAAGTAATGCTGGTTCTCACTGCCTCCTGGAACCTCTTCAAATGCCTCAGACAATTTGGCCCTCTCTGCTTTCCTGCGGACTCCATCCTCAAAAGCAGCTGTTTTCGCTTTCGGCAGCCTCCGGAGCAAAAAAGACAAACGTCCAGCTTTTGCTGCCACAGCAAAGGTGCCAACGGGGAAAAGTAATGCTGGTTCTCACTGCCTCCTGGAACCCTTTCAAATGCCACAGACAATTTGGCCCTCTCTGCTTTCCTGCGGACTCCATCCTCAAAAGCACCTGTTTTCGCTTTCGGCAGCCTCCGGAGCAAAAAAGACAAATGTCCAGCTTTTGCTGCCACAGCAAAGGTGCCAGCGGGGAAAAGTAATGCTGGTTCTCACTGCCTCCTGGAACCCTTTCAAATGCCACAGACAATTTGGCCCTCTCTGCTTTCCTGCGGACTCCATCCTCAAAAGCACTTGTTTTCGCTTTCGGCAGCCTCCGGAGCAAAAAAGACAAACGTCCAGCTTTTGCTGCCACAGCAAAGGTGCCAGCGGGGAAAAGTAATGCTGGTTCTCACTGCCTCCTGGAACCCTTTCAAATGCCACAGACAATTTGGCCCTCTCTGCTTTCCTGCGGACTCCATCCTCAAAAGCACCTGTTTTCGCTTTCGGCAGCCTCCGGAGCAAAAAAGACAAACGTCCAGCTTTTGCTGCCACAGCAAAGGTGCCAGCGGGGAAAAGTAATGCTGGTTCTCACTGCCTCCTGGAACCCTTTCAAATGCCACAGACAATTTGGCCCTCTCTGCTTTCCTGTGGACTCCATCCTCAAAAGCAGCTGTTTTCGCTTTGGGCAGCCTCCGGAGCAAAAAAGACAAACGTCCAGCTTTTGCTGCCACAGCAAAGGTGCCAGCGGGGAAGAGTAATGCTGGTTCTCACTGCCTCCTGGAACCTCTTCAAATGCCTCAGACAATTTGGCCCTCTCTGCTTTCCTGCGGACTCCATCCTCAAAAGCAGCTGTTTTCGCTTTCGGCAGCCTCCGGAGCAAAAAAGACAAACGTCCAGCTTTTGCTGCCACAGCAAAGGTGCCAACGGGGAAAAGTAATGCTGGTTCTCACTGCCTCCTGGAACCCTTTCAAATGCCACAGACAATTTGGCCCTCTCTGCTTTCCTGCGGACTCCATCCTCAAAAGCACCTGTTTTCGCTTTCGGCAGCCTCCGGAGCAAAAAAGACAAACGTCCAGCTTTTGCTGCCACAGCAAAGGTACCAGCGGGGAAAAGTAATGCTGGTTCTCACTGCCTCCTGGAACTCCTTCAAATGCCACAGACAATTTGGCTCTCTCTGCTTTCCTGCGGACTCCATCCTCAAAAGCACCTTTTTTCGCTTTCGGCAACCTCCGGAGCAAAAAAGACAAACGTCCAGCTTTTGCTGCCACAGCAAAGGTGCCAGCGGGGAAAAGTAATGCTGGTTCTCACTGCCTCCTGGAACCCTTTCAAATGCCACAGACAATTTGGCCCTCTCTGCTTTCCTGCGGACTCCATCCTCAAAAGCAGCTGTTTTCGCTTTCGGCAGCCTCCGGAGCAAAAAAGACAAAAGTCCAGCTTTTGCTGCCACAGCAAAGGTGCCAGCGGGGAAAAGTAATGCTGGTTCTCACTGCCTCCTGGAACCCTTTCAAATGCCACAGACAATTTGGCCCTCTCTGCTTTCCTGCGGACTCCATCCTCAAAAGCACCTGTTTTCGCTTTCGGCAGCCTCCGGAGCAAAAAAGACAAACGTCCAGCTTTTGCTGCCACAGCAAAGGTGCCAGCGGGGAAAAGTAATGCTGGTTCTCACTGCCTCCTGGAACCCTTTCAAATGCCACAGACAATTTGGCCCTCTCTGCTTTCCTGCGGACTCCATCCTCAAAAGAACCTATTTTCGCTTTCGGCGCCCTCCGGAGCAAAAAAGACAAACGTCCAGCTTTTGCTGCCACAGCAAAGGTGCCAGCGGGGAAAAGTAATGCTGGTTCTCACTGCCTCCTGGAACCCTTTCAAATGCCACAGACAATTTGGCCCTCTCTGCTTTCCTGCGGACTCCATCCTCAAAAGCACCTGTTTTCGCTTTCGGCAGCCTCCGGAGCAAAAAAGACAAACGTCCAGCTTTTGCTGCCACAACAAAGGTGCCAGCGGGGAAAAGTAATGCCGGTTCTCACTGCCTCCAGGAACCCTTTCAAATGCCCCAGACAATTTGGCCCTCTCTGCTTTCCTGCGGAGTCCATCCTCAAAAGCACCTGTTTTCGCTTTCGGCAGCCTCCGGAGCAAAAAAGACAAACGTCCAGCTTTTGCTGCCACAGCAAAGGTGCCAGCGGGGAAAAGTAATGCTGGTTCTCACTGCCTCCTGGAACCCTTTCAAATGCCACAGACAATTTGGCCCTCTCTGCTTTCCTGTGGACTCCATCCTCAAAAGCACCTGTTTTCGCTTTCGGCAGCCTCCGGAGCAAAAAAGACAAACGTCTAGCTTTTGCTGCCACAGCAAAGGTGCCAGCGGGGAAAAGTAATGCTGGTTCTCACTGCCTCCTGGAACCTCTTCAAATGCCTCAGACAATTTGGCCCTCTCTGCTTTCCTGCGGACTCCATCCTCAAAAGCAGCTGTTTTCGCTTTCGGCAGCCTCCGGAGCAAAAAAGACAAACGTCCAGCTTTTGCTGCCACAGCAAAGGTGCCAGCGGGGAAAAGTAATGCTGGTTCTCACTGCCTCCTGGAACCCTTTCAAATGCCACAGACAATTTGGCCCTCTCTGCTTTCCTGCGGACTCCATCCTCAAAAGCACCTGTTTTCGCTTTCGGCAGCCTCCGGAGCAAAAAAGACAAACGTCCAGCTTTTGCTGCCACAGCAAAGGTGCCAGCGGGGAAAAGTAATGCTGGTTCTCACTGCCTCCTGGAACTCCTTCAAATGCCCAAACAATTTGGCTCTCTCTGCTTTCCTGCGGACTCCATCCTCAAAAGCACCTGTTTTCGCTTTCGGCAGCCTCCGGAGCAAAAAAGACAAACGTCCAGCTTTTGCTGCCACAGCAAAGGTGCCAGCGGGGAAAAGTAATGCTGGTTCTCACTGCCTCCTGGAACCCTTTCAAATGCCACAGACAATTTGGCCCTCTCTGCTTTGCTGCGGACTCCATCCTCAAAAGCAGCTGTTTTCGCTTTCGGCAGCCTCCGGAGCAAAAAAGACAAAAGTCCAGCTTTTGCTGCCACAGCAAAGGTGCCAGCGGGGAAAAGTAATGCTGGTTCTCACTGCCTCCTGGAACTCCTTCAAATGCCCAAACAATTTGGCTCTCTCTGCTTTCCTGCGGACTCCATCCTCAAAAGCACCTGTTTTCGCTTTCGGCAGCCTCCGGAGCAAAAAAGACAAACGTCCAGCTTTTGCTGCCACAGCAAAGGTGCCAGCGGGGAAAAGTAATGCTGGTTCTCACTGCCTCCTGGAACCCTTTCAAATGCCACAGACAATTTGGCCCTCTCTGCTTTCCTGCGGACTCCATCCTCAAAAGAACCTATTTTCGCTTTCAGCAGCCTCCGGAGCAAAAAAGACAAACGTCCAGCTTTTGCTGCCACAGCAAAGGTGCCAACGGGGAAAAGTAATGCTGGTTCTCACTGCCTCCTGGAACCCTTTCAAATGCCACAGACAATTTGGCCCTCTCTGCTTTCCTGCGGACTCCATCCTCAAAAGCACCTGTTTTCGCTTTCGGCAGCCTCCGGAGCAAAAAAGACAAACATCCAGCTTTTGCTGCCACAGCAAAGGTGCCAACGGGGAAAAGTAATGCTGGTTCTCACTGCCTCCTGGAACCCTTTCAAATGCCACAGACAATTTGGCCCTCTCTGCTTTCCTGCGGACTCCATCTTCAAAAGCACCTGTTTTCGCTTTCGGCAGCCTCCGGAGCAAAAAAGACAAACGTCCAGCTTTTGCTGCCACAGCAAAGGTGCCAGCGGGGAAAAGTAATGCTGGTTCTCACTGCCTCCTGGAACCCTTTCAAATGCCACAGACAATTTGGCCCTCTCTGCTTTCATGCGGACTCCATCCTCAAAAGAACCTATTTTCGCTTTCAGCAGCCTCCGGAGCAAAAAAGACAAACGTCCAGCTTTTGCTGCCACAGCAAAGGTGCCAACGGGGAAAAGTAATGCTGGTTCTCACTGCCTCCTGGAACCCTTTCAAATGCCACAGACAATTTGGCCCTCTCTGCTTTCCTGCGGACTCCATCCTCAAAAGCACCTGTTTTCGCTTTCGGCAGCCTCCGGAGCAAAAAAGACAAACGTCCAGCTTTTGCTGCCACAGCAAAGGTGCCAGCGGGGAAAAGTAATGCTGGTTCTCACTGCCTCCTGGAACCCTTTCAAATGCCACAGACAATTTGGCCCTCTCTGCTTTCCTGCGGACTCCATCCTCAAAAGCACCTGTTTTCGCTTTCGGCAGCCTCCGGAGCAAAAAAGACAAACGTCCAGCTTTTGCTGCCACAGCAAAGGTGCCAGCGGGGAAAAGTAATGCTGGTTCTCACTGCCTCCTGGAACTCCTTCAAATGCCACAGACAATTTGGATCTCTCTGCTTTCCTGCGGACTCCATCCTCAAAAGAACCTATTTTCGCTTTCGGCGCCCTCCGGAGCAAAAAAGACAAACGTCCAGCTTTTGCTGCCACAGCAAAGGTGCCAGCGGGGAAAAGTAATGCTGGTTCTCACTGCCTCCTGGAACCCTTTCAAATGTCACAGACAATTTGGCCCTCTCTGCTTTCCTGCGGACTCCATCCTCAAAAGCACCTATTTTCGCTTTCGGCAGCCTCCGGAGCAAAAAAGACAAACGTCCAGCTTTTGCTGCCACAGCAAAGGTGCCAGCGGGGAAAAGTAATGCTGGTTCTCACTGCCTCCTGGAACCCTTTCAAATGCCACAGACAATTTGGCCCTCTCTGCTTTCCTGCGGACTCCATCCTCAAAAGCACCTGTTTTCGCTTTCGGCAGCCTCCGGAGCAAAAAAGACAAACGTCCAGCTTTTGCTGCCACAGCAAAGGTGCCAGCGGGGAAAAGTAATGCTGGTTCTCACTGCCTCCTGGAACCCTTTCAAATGCCACAGACAATTTGGCCCTCTCTGCTTTCCTTCGGACTCCATCCTCAAAAGCACCTATTTTCGCTTTCGGCGCCCTCCGGAGCAAAAAAGACAAACGTCCAGCTTTTGCTGCCACAGCAAAGGTGCCAGCGGGGAAAAGTAATGCTGGTTCTCACTGCCTCCTGGAACCCTTTCAAATGCCACAGACAATTTGGCCCTCTCTGCTTTCCTGCGGACTCCATCCTCAAAAGCACCTGTTTTCGCTTTCGGCAGCCTCCGGAGCAAAAAAGACAAACGTCCAGCTTTTGCTGCCACAACAAAGGTGCCAGCGGGGAAAAGTAATGCCGGTTCTCACTGCCTCCTGGAACCCTTTCAAATGCCCCAGACAATTTGGCCCTCTCTGCTTTCCTGCGGACTCCATCCTCAAAAGCAGCTGTTTTCGCTTTCGGCAGCCTCCGGAGCAAAAAAGACAAACGTCCAGCTTTTGCTGCCACAGCAAAGGTGCCAGCGGGGAAAAGTAATGCTGGTTCTCACTGCCTCCTGGAACCCTTTCAAATGCCACAGACAATTTGGCCCTCTCTGCTTTGCTGCGGACTCCATCCTCAAAAGCACCTGTTTTCGCTTTCGGCAGCCTCCGGAGCAAAAAAGACAAAAGTCCAGCTTTTGCTGCCACAGCAAAGGTGCCAGCGGGGAAAAGTAATGCTGGTTCTCACTGCCTCCTGGAACTCCTTCAAATGCCCAAACAATTTGGCTCTCTCTGCTTTCCTGCGGACTCCATCCTCAAAAGCACCTGTTTTCGCTTTCGGCAGCCTCCGGAGCAAAAAAGACAAACGTCCAGCTTTTGCTGCCACAGCAAAGGTGCCAGCGGGGAAAAGTAATGCTGGTTCTCACTGCCTCCTGGAACCCTTTCAAATGCCACAGACAATTTGGCCCTCTCTGCTTTGCTGCGGACTCCATCCTCAAAAGCACCTGTTTTCGCTTTCGGCAGCCTCCGGAGCAAAAAAGACAAAAGTCCAGCTTTTGCTGCCACAGCAAAGGTGCCAGCGGGGAAAAGTAATGCTGGTTCTCACTGCCTCCTGGAACTCCTTCAAATGCCCAAACAATTTGGCTCTCTCTGCTTTCCTGCGGACTCCATCCTCAAAAGCACCTGTTTTCGCTTTCGGCAGCCTCCGGAGCAAAAAAGACAAACGTCCAGCTTTTGCTGCCACAGCAAAGGTGCCAGCGGGGAAAAGTAATGCTGGTTCTCACTGCCTCCTGGAACCCTTTCAAATGCCACAGACAATTTGGCCCTCTCTGCTTTCCTGCGGACTCCATCCTCAAAAGAACCTATTTTCGCTTTCAGCAGCCTCCGGAGCAAAAAAGACAAACGTCCAGCTTTTGCTGCCACAGCAAAGGTGCCAACGGGGAAAAGTAATGCTGGTTCTCACTGCCTCCTGGAACCCTTTCAAATGCCACAGACAATTTGGCCCTCTCTGCTTTCCTGCGGACTCCATCCTCAAAAGCACCTGTTTTCGCTTTCGGCAGCCTCCGGAGCAAAAAAGACAAACATCCAGCTTTTGCTGCCACAGCAAAGGTGCCAACGGGGAAAAGTAATGCTGGTTCTCACTGCCTCCTGGAACCCTTTCAAATGCCACAGACAATTTGGCCCTCTCTGCTTTCCTGCGGACTCCATCTTCAAAAGCACCTGTTTTCGCTTTCGGCAGCCTCCGGAGCAAAAAAGACAAACGTCCAGCTTTTGCTGCCACAGCAAAGGTGCCAGCGGGGAAAAGTAATGCTGGTTCTCACTGCCTCCTGGAACCCTTTCAAATGCCACAGACAATTTGGCTCTCTCTGCTTTCCTGCGGACTCCATCCTCAAAAGCACCTGTTTTCGCTTTCGGCAGCCTCCGGAGCAAAAAAGACAAACGTCCAGCTTTTGCTGCCACAGCAAAGGTGCCAGCGGGGAAAAGTAATGCTGGTTCTCACTGCCTCCTGGAACCCTTTCAAATGCCACAGACAATTTGGCCCTCTCTGCTTTCCTGCGGACTCCATCCTCAAAAGCACCTGTTTTCGCTTTCGGCAGCCTCCGGAGCAAAAAAGACAAACGTCCAGCTTTTGCTGCCACAGCAAAGGTGCCAGCGGGGAAAAGTAATGCTGGTTCTCACTGCCTCCTGGAACTCCTTTAAATGCCACAGACAATTTGGATCTCTCTGCTTTCCTGCGGACTCCATCCTCAAAAGAACCTATTTTCGCTTTCGGCGCCCTCCGGAGCAAAAAAGACAAACGTCCAGCTTTTGCTGCCACAGCAAAGGTGCCAGCGGGGAAAAGTAATGCTGGTTCTCACTGCCTCCTGGAACCCTTTCAAATGCCACAGACAATTTGGCCCTCTCTGCTTTCCTGCGGACTCCATCCTCAAAAGCACCTGTTTTCGCTTTCGGCAGCCTCCGGAGCAAAAAAGACAAACGTCCACCTTTTGCTGCCACAGCAAAGGTGCCAGCGGGGAAAAGTAATGCTGGTTCTCACTGCCTCCTGGAACCCTTTCAAATGCCACAGACAATTTGGCCCTCTCTGCTTTCCTGCGGACTCCATCCTCAAAAGCACCTGTTTTCGCTTTCGGCAGCCTCCGGAGCAAAAAAGACAAACGTCCAGCTTTTGCTGCCACAGCAAAGGTGCCAGCGGGGAAAAGTAATGCTGGTTCTCACTGCCTCCTGGAACCCTTTCAAATGCCACAGACAATTTGGCCCTCTCTGCTTTCCTTCGGACTCCATCCTCAAAAGCACCTATTTTCGCTTTCGGCGCCCTCCGGAGCAAAAAAGACAAACGTCCAGCTTTTGCTGCCACAGCAAAGGTGCCAGCGGGGAAAAGTAATGCTGGTTCTCACTGCCTCCTGGAACCCTTTCAAATGCCACAGACAATTTGGCCCTCTCTGCTTTCCTGCGGACTCCATCCTCAAAAGCACCTGTTTTCGCTTTCGGCAGCCTCCGGAGCAAAAAAGACAAACGTCCAGCTTTTGCTGCCACAACAAAGGTGCCAGCGGGGAAAAGTAATGCCGGTTCTCACTGCCTCCTGGAACCCTTTCAAATGCCCCAGACAATTTGGCCCTCTCTGCTTTCCTGCGGACTCCATCCTCAAAAGCAGCTGTTTTCGCTTTCGGCAGCCTCCGGAGCAAAAAAGACAAACGTCCAGCTTTTGCTGCCACAGCAAAGGTGCCAGCGGGGAAAAGTAATGCTGGTTCTCACTGCCTCCTGGAACCCTTTCAAATGCCACAGACAATTTGGCCCTCTCTGCTTTCCTGCGGACTCCATCCTCAAAAGCACCTGTTTTCGCTTTCGGCAGCCTCCGGAGCAAAAAAGACAAAAGTCCAGCTTTTGCTGCCACAGCAAAGGTGCCAGCGGGGAAAAGTAATGCTGGTTCTCACTGCCTCCTGGAACTCCTTCAAATGCCCAAACAATTTGGCTCTCTCTGCTTTCCTGCGGACTCCATCCTCAAAAGCACCTGTTTTCGCTTTCGGCAGCCTCCGGAGCAAAAAAGACAAACGTCCAGCTTTTGCTGCCACAGCAAAGGTGCCAGCGGGGAAAAGTAATGCTGGTTCTCACTGCCTCCTGGAACCCTTTCAAATGCCACAGACAATTTGGCCCTCTCTGCTTTGCTGCGGACTCCATCCTCAAAAGCAGCTGTTTTCGCTTTCGGCAGCCTCCGGAGCAAAAAAGACAAAAGTCCAGCTTTTGCTGCCACAGCAAAGGTGCCAGCGGGGAAAAGTAATGCTGGTTCTCACTGCCTCCTGGAACTCCTTCAAATGCCCAAACAATTTGGCTCTCTCTGCTTTCCTGCGGACTCCATCCTCAAAAGCACCTGTTTTCGCTTTCGGCAGCCTCCGGAGCAAAAAAGACAAACGTCCAGCTTTTGCTGCCACAGCAAAGGTGCCAGCGGGGAAAAGTAATGCTGGTTCTCACTGCCTCCTGGAACCCTTTCAAATGCCACAGACAATTTGGCCCTCTCTGCTTTCCTGCGGACTCCATCCTCAAAAGAACCTATTTTCGCTTTCAGCAGCCTCCGGAGCAAAAAAGACAAACGTCCAGCTTTTGCTGCCACAGCAAAGGTGCCAACGGGGAAAAGTAATGCTGGTTCTCACTGCCTCCTGGAACCCTTTCAAATGCCACAGACAATTTGGCCCTCTCTGCTTTCCTGCGGACTCCATCCTCAAAAGCAGCTGTTTTCGCTTTCGGCAGCCTCCGGAGCAAAAAAGACAAACGTCCAGCTTTTGCTGCCACAGCAAAGGTGCCAGCGGGGAAAAGTAATGCTGGTTCTCACTGCCTCCTGGAACCCTTTCAAATGCCCCAGACAATTTGGCTCTCTCTGCTTTCCTGCGGACTCCATCCTCAAAAGCACCTGTTTTCGCTTTCTGCAGCCTCCGGAGCAAAAAAGACAAACGTCCAGTTTTTGCTGCCACAGCAAAGGTGCCAGCGGGGAAAAGTAATGCTGGTTCTCACTGCCTCCTGGAACCCTTTCAAATGCCACAGACAATTTGGCCCTCTCTGCTTTCCTGCGGACTCCATCCTCAAAAGCACCTGTTTTCGCTTTCGGCAGCCTCCGGAGCAAAAAAGACAAACGTCCAGCTTTTGCTGCCACAGCAAAGGTGCCAGCGGGGAAAAGTAATGCTGGTTCTCACTGCCTCCTGGAACTCCTTCAAATGCCACAGACAATTTGGATCTCTCTGCTTTCCTGCGGACTCCATCCTCAAAAGAACCTATTTTCGCTTTCGGCGCCCTCCGGAGCAAAAAAGACAAACGTCCAGCTTTTGCTGCCACAGCAAAGGTGCCAGCGGGGAAAAGTAATGCTGGTTCTCACTGCCTCCTGGAACCCTTTCAAATGCCACAGACAATTTGGCCCTCTCTGCTTTCCTGCGGACTCTATCCTCAAAAGCGCCTTTTTTCACTTTCGGCGCCCTCCGGTGGTAAAAAGACAAACGTCCAGCTTTTGCTGCCACAGCAAAGGTGCCAGCGGGGAAAAGTAATGCTGGTTCTCACTGCCTCCTGGAACTCCTTCAAATGCCCAAACAATTTGGCTCTCTCTGCTTTCCTGCGGACTCCATCCTCAAAAGCACCTGTTTTCGCTTTCGGCAGCCTCCGGAGCAAAAAAGACAAACGTCCAGCTTTTGCTGCCACAGCAAAGGTGCCAGCGGGGAAAAGTAATGCTGGTTCTCACTGCCTCCTGGAACCCTTTCAAATGCCACAGACAATTTGGCCCTCTCTGCTTTCCTGCGGACTCCATCCTCAAAAGAACCTATTTTCGCTTTCAGCAGCCTCCGGAGCAAAAAAGACAAACGTCCAGCTTTTGCTGCCACAGCAAAGGTGCCAACGGGGAAAAGTAATGCTGGTTCTCACTGCCTCCTGGAACCCTTTCAAATGCCACAGACAATTTGGCCCTCTCTGCTTTCCTGCGGACTCCATCCTCAAAAGCACCTGTTTTCGCTTTCGGCAGCCTCCGGAGCAAAAAAGACAAACGTCCAGCTTTTGCTGCCACAGCAAAGGTGCCAACGGGGAAAAGTAATGCTGGTTCTCACTGCCTCCTGGAACCCTTTCAAATGCCACAGACAATTTGGCCCTCTCTGCTTTCCTGCGGACTCCATCTTCAAAAGCACCTGTTTTCGCTTTCGGCAGCCTCCGGAGCAAAAAAGACAAACGTCCAGCTTTTGCTGCCACAGCAAAGGTGCCAGCGGGGAAAAGTAATGCTGGTTCTCACTGCCTCCTGGAACCCTTTCAAATGCCACAGACAATTTGGCTCTCTCTGCTTTCCTGCGGACTCCATCCTCAAAAGCACCTGTTTTCGCTTTCGGCAGCCTCCGGAGCAAAAAAGACAAACGTCCAGCTTTTGCTGCCACAGCAAAGGTGCCAGCGGGGAAAAGTAATGCTGGTTCTCACTGCCTCCTGGAACCCTTTCAAATGCCACAGACAATTTGGCCCTCTCTGCTTTCCTGCGGACTCCATCCTCAAAAGCACCTGTTTTCGCTTTCGGCAGCCTCCGGAGCAAAAAAGACAAACGTCCAGCTTTTGCTGCCACAGCAAAGGTGCCAGCGGGGAAAAGTAATGCTGGTTCTCACTGCCTCCTGGAACTCCTTCAAATGCCACAGACAATTTGGATCTCTCTGCTTTCCTGCGGACTCCATCCTCAAAAGCACCTATTTTCGCTTTCGGCAACCTCCGGAGCAAAAAAGACAAACGTCCAGCTTTTGCTGCCACAGCAAAGGTGCCAGCGGGGAAAAGTAATGCTGGTTCTCACTGCCTCCTGGAACCCTTTCAAATGCCACAGACAATTTAGCCCTCTCTGCTTTCCTGCGGACTCTATCCTCAAAAGCGCCTTTTTTCAATTTCGGCGCCCTCTGGTGGTAAAAAGACAAACGTCCAGCTTTTGCTGCCGCAGCAAAGGTGCCAGCGGGGAAAAGTAATGCTGGTCCTCACTGCCTCCTGGAACCTCTTTAAATGCCAAAGACAATTTGGCCCTCTCTGCTTTCCTGCGGACTCCATCATCAAAAGCACCTGTTTTCGCTTTGGGCAGCCTCCGGAGCAAAAAAGACAAACGTCCAGCTTTTGCTGCCACAGCAAAGGTGCCAGCGGGGAAAAGTAATGCTGGTTCTCACTGCCTCCTGGAACCCTTTCAAATGCCACAGACAATTTGGCCCTCTCTGCTTTCCTGCGGACTCCATCCTCAAAAGCACCTATTTTCGCTTTCGGCGCCCTCCAGAGCAAAAAAGACAAACGTCCAGCTTTTGCTGCCACAGCAAAGGTGCCAGCGGGGAAAAGTAATGCTGGTTCTCACTGCCTCCTGGAACCCTTTCAAATGCCCCAGACAATTTGTCCCTCTCTGCTTTCCTGCGGACTCCATCCTCAAAAGAACCTATTTTCGCTTTCGGCGCCCTCCGGAGCAAAAAAGACAAACGTCCAGCTTTTTCTGCCACAGCAAAGGTGCCAGCGGGGAAAAGTAATGCTGGTTCTCACTGCCTCCTGGAACCCTTTCAAATGCCACAGACAATTTGGCCCTCTCTGCTTTCCTGCAGACTCCATCCTCAAAAGCACCTGTTTTCGCTTTCGGCAGCCTCCGGAGCAAAAAAGACAAACGTCCAACATTTGCTGCCACAGCAAAGGTGCCAGCGGGGAAAAGTAATGCTGGTTCTCACTGCCTCCTGGAACCCTTTCAAATGCCACAGACAATTTGGCCCTCTCTGCTTTCCTGCGGACTCCATCCTCAAAAGCACCTGTTTTCGCTTTCGGCAGCCTCCGGAGCAAAAAAGACAAACGTCCAGCTTTTGCTGCCACAGCAAAGGTGCCAGCGGGGAAAAGTAATGCTGGTTCTCACTGCCTCCTGGAACCCTTTCAAATGCCACAGACAATTTAGCCCTCTCTGCTTTCCTGCGGACTCTATCCTCAAAAGCGCCTTTTTTCACTTTCGGCGCCCTCTGGTGGTAAAAAGACAAACGTCCAGCTTTTGCTGCCGCAGCAAAGGTGCCAGCGGGGAAAAGTAATGCTGGTCCTCACTGCCTCCTGGAACCTCTTTAAATGCCAAAGACAATTTGGCCCTCTCTGCTTTCCTGCGGACTCCATCATCAAAAGCACCTGTTTTCGCTTTGGGCAGCCTCCGGAGCAAAAAAGACAAACGTCCAGCTTTTGCTGCCACAGCAAAGGTGCCAGCGGGGAAAAGTAATGCTGGTTCTCACTGCCTCCTGGAACCCTTTCAAATGCCACAGACAATTTGGCCCTCTCTGCTTTCCTGCGGACTCCATCCTCAAAAGCACCTATTTTCGCTTTCGGCGCCCTCCAGAGCAAAAAAGACAAACGTCCAGCTTTTGCTGCCACAGCAAAGGTGCCAGCGGGGAAAAGTAATGCTGGTTCTCACTGCCTCCTGGAACCCTTTCAAATGCCCCAGACAATTTGTCCCTCTCTGCTTTCCTGCGGACTCCATCCTCAAAAGAACCTATTTTCGCTTTCGGCGCCCTCCGGAGCAAAAAAGACAAACGTCCAGCTTTTTCTGCCACAGCAAAGGTGCCAGCGGGGAAAAGTAATGCTGGTTCTCACTGCCTCCTGGAACCCTTTCAAATGCCCCAGACAATTTGGCCCTCTCTGCTTTCCTGCAGACTCCATCCTCAAAAGCACCTGTTTTCGCTTTCGGCAGCCTCCGGAGCAAAAAAGACAAACGTCCAACATTTGCTGCCACAGCAAAGGTGCCAGCGGGGAAAAGTAATGCTGGTTCTCACTGCCTCCTGGAACCCTTTCAAATGCCACAGACAATTTGGCCCTCTCTGCTTTCCTGCGGACTCCATCCTCAAAAGCACCTGTTTTCGCTTTCGGCAGCCTCCGGAGCAAAAAAGACAAACATCCAGCTTTTGCTGCCACAGCAAAGGTGCCAGCGGGGAAAAGTAATGCTGGTTCTCACTGCCTCCTGGAACCCTTTCAAATGCCACAGACAATTTGGCCCTCTCTGCTTTCCTGCGGACTCCATCCTCAAAAGCACCTGTTTTCGCTTTCGGCAGCCTCCGGAGCAAAAAAGACAAACGTCCAGCTTTTGCTGCCACAGCAAAGGTGCCAGCGGGGAAAAGTAATGCTGGTTCTCACTGCCTCCTGGAACTCCTTCAAATGCCACAGACAATTTGGCTCTCTCTGCTTTCCTGCGGACTCCATCCTCAAAAGCACCTATTTTCGCTTTCGGCAACCTCCGGAGCAAAAAAGACAAACGTCCAGCTTTTGCTGCCACAGCAAAGGTGCCAGCGGGGAAAAGTAATGCTGGTTCTCACTGCCTCCTGGAACCCTTTCAAATGCCACAGACAATTTGGCCCTCTCTGCTTTCCTGCGGACTCCATCCTCAAAAGCACCTGTTTTCGCTTTCGGCAGCCTCCGGAGCAAAAAAGACAAACGTCCAGCTTTTGCTGCCACAGCAAAGGTGCCAGCGGGGAAAAGTAATGCTGGTTCTCACTGCCTCCTGGAACCCTTTCAAATGCCCCAGACAATTTGGCCCTCTCTGCTTTCCTGCGGACTCTATCCTCAAAAGCGCCTTTTTTCACTTTCGGCGCCTTCCGGTGGTAAAAAGACAAACGTCCAGCTTTTGCTGCCACAGCAAAGCTGCCAGCGGGGAAAAGTAATGCTGGTCCTCACTGCCTCCTGGAACCTCTTTAAATGCCAAAGACAATTTGGCCCTCTCTGCTTTCCTGCGGACTCCATCCTCAAAAGCACCTGTTTTCGCTTTGGGCAGCCTCCGGAGCAAAAAAGACAAACGTCCACCTTTTGCTGCCACAGCAAAGGTGCCAGCGGGGAAAAGTAATGCTGGTTCTCACTGCCTCCTGGAACCCTTTCAAATGCCACAGACAATTTGGCCCTCTCTGCTTTCCTGCGGACTCCATCCTCAAAAGAACCTATTTTTGCTTTCGGCGCCCTCCGGAGCAAAAAAGACAAACGTCCAGCTTTTGCTGCCACAGCAAAGGTACCAGCGTGGAAAAGTAATGCTGGTTCTCACTGCCTCCTGGAACCCTTTCAAATGCCACAGACAATTTGGCCCTCTCTGCTTTCCTGCGGACTCCATCCTCAAAAGCAGCTGTTTTCGCTTTCGGCAGCCTCCGGAGCAAAAAAGACAAACGTCCAGCTTTTGCTGCAACACCAAAGGTGCCAGCGGGGAAAAGTAATGCTGGTTCTCACTGCCTCCTGGAACCCTTTCAAATGCCACAGACAATTTGGCCCTCTCTGCTTTCCTGTGGACTCCATCCTCAAAAGCACCTGTTTTCGCTTTCGGCAGCCTCCGGTGGTAAAAAGACAAACGTCCAGCTTTTGCTGCCACAGCAAAGGTGCCAGCGGGGAAAAGTAATGCTGGTTCTCACTGCCTCCTGGAACTCCTTCAAATGCCCAAACAATTTGGCTCTCTCTGCTTTCCTGCGGACTCCATCCTCAAAAGCACCTGTTTTCGCTTTCGGCAGCCTCCGGAGCAAAAAAGACAAACGTCCAGCTTTTGCTGCCACAGCAAAGGTGCCAGCGGGGAAAAGTAATGCTGGTTCTCACTGCCTCCTGGAACCCTTTCAAATGCCACAGACAATTTGGCCCTCTCTGCTTTCCTGCGGACTCCATCCTCAAAAGAACCTATTTTCGCTTTCAGCAGCCTCCGGAGCAAAAAAGACAAACGTCCAGCTTTTGCTGCCACAGCAAAGGTGCCAACGGGGAAAAGTAATGCTGGTTCTCACTGCCTCCTGGAACCCTTTCAAATGCCACAGACAATTTGGCCCTCTCTGCTTTCCTGCGGACTCCATCCTCAAAAGCACCTGTTTTCGCTTTCGGCAGCCTCCGGAGCAAAAAAGACAAACGTCCAGCTTTTGCTGCCACAGCAAAGGTGCCAACGGGGAAAAGTAATGCTGGTTCTCACTGCCTCCTGGAACCCTTTCAAATGCCACAGACAATTTGGCCCTCTCTGCTTTCCTGCGGACTCCATCTTCAAAAGCACCTGTTTTCGCTTTCGGCAGCCTCCGGAGCAAAAAAGACAAACGTCCAGCTTTTGCTGCCACAGCAAAGGTGCCAGCGGGGAAAAGTAATGCTGGTTCTCACTGCCTCCTGGAACCCTTTCAAATGCCCCAGACAATTTGGCTCTCTCTGCTTTCCTGCGGACTCCATCCTCAAAAGCACCTGTTTTCGCTTTCGGCAGCCTCCGGAGCAAAAAAGACAAACGTCCAGCTTTTGCTGCCACAGCAAAGGTGCCAGCGGGGAAAAGTAATGCTGGTTCTCACTGCCTCCTGGAACCCTTTCAAATGCCACAGACAATTTGGCCCTCTCTGCTTTCCTGCGGACTCCATCCTCAAAAGCACCTGTTTTCGCTTTCGGCAGCCTCCGGAGCAAAAAAGACAAACGTCCAGCTTTTGCTGCCACAGCAAAGGTGCCAGCGGGGAAAAGTAATGCTGGTTCTCACTGCCTCCTGGAACTCCTTCAAATGCCACAGACAATTTGGATCTCTCTGCTTTCCTGCGGACTCCATCCTCAAAAGCACCTATTTTCGCTTTCGGCAACCTCCGGAGCAAAAAAGACAAACGTCCAGCTTTTGCTGCCACAGCAAAGGTGCCAGCGGGGAAAAGTAATGCTGGTTCTCACTGCCTCCTGGAACCCTTTCAAATGCCACAGACAATTTAGCCCTCTCTGCTTTCCTGCGGACTTTATCCTCAAAAGCGCCTTTTTTCACTTTCGGCGCCCTCTGGTGGTAAAAAGACAAACGTCCAGCTTTTGCTGCCGCAGCAAAGGTGCCAGCGGGGAAAAGTAATGCTGGTCCTCACTGCCTCCTGGAACCTCTTTAAATGCCAAAGACAATTTGGCCCTCTCTGCTTTCCTGCGGACTCCATCATCAAAAGCACCTGTTTTCGCTTTGGGCAGCCTCCGGAGCAAAAAAGACAAACGTCCAGCTTTTGCTGCCACAGCAAAGGTGCCAGCGGGGAAAAGTAATGCTGGTTCTCACTGCCTCCTGGAACCCTTTCAAATGCCACAGACAATTTGGCCCTCTCTGCTTTCCTGCGGACTCCATCCTCAAAAGCACCTATTTTCGCTTTCGGCGCCCTCCAGAGCAAAAAAGACAAACGTCCAGCTTTTGCTGCCACAGCAAAGGTGCCAGCGGGGATAAGTAATGCTGGTTCTCACTGCCTCCTGGAACCCTTTCAAATGCCCCAGACAATTTGTCCCTCTCTGCTTTCCTGCGGACTCCATCCTCAAAAGAACCTATTTTCGCTTTCGGCGCCCTCCGGAGCAAAAAAGACAAACGTCCAGCTTTTTCTGCCACAGCAAAGGTGCCAGCGGGGAAAAGTAATGCTGGTTCTCACTGCCTCCTGGAACCCTTTCAAATGCCACAGACAATTTGGCCCTCTCTGCTTTCCTGCAGACTCCATCCTCAAAAGCACCTGTTTTCGCTTTCGGCAGCCTCCGGAGCAAAAAAGACAAACGTCCAACATTTGCTGCCACAGCAAAGGTGCCAGCGGGGAAAAGTAATGCTGGTTCTCACTGCCTCCTGGAACCCTTTCAAATGCCACAGACAATTTGGCCCTCTCTGCTTTCCTGCGGACTCCATCCTCAAAAGCACCTGTTTTCGCTTTCGGCAGCCTCCGGAGCAAAAAAGACAAACGTCCAGCTTTTGCTGCCACAGCAAAGGTGCCAGCGGGGAAAAGTAATGCTGGTTCTCACTGCCTCCTGGAACCCTTTCAAATGCCACAGACAATTTAGCCCTCTCTGCTTTCCTGCGGACTCTATCCTCAAAAGCGCCTTTTTTCACTTTCGGCGCCCTCTGGTGGTAAAAAGACAAACGTCCAGCTTTTGCTGCCGCAGCAAAGGTGCCAGCGGGGAAAAGTAATGCTGGTCCTCACTGCCTCCTGGAACCTCTTTAAATGCCAAAGACAATTTGGCCCTCTCTGCTTTCCTGCGGACTCCATCATCAAAAGCACCTGTTTTCGCTTTGGGCAGCCTCCGGAGCAAAAAAGACAAACGTCCAGCTTTTGCTGCCACAGCAAAGGTGCCAGCGGGGAAAAGTAATGCTGGTTCTCACTGCCTCCTGGAACCCTTTCAAATGCCACAGACAATTTGGCCCTCTCTGCTTTCCTGCGGACTCCATCCTCAAAAGCACCTATTTTCGCTTTCGGCGCCCTCCAGAGCAAAAAAGACAAACGTCCAGCTTTTGCTGCCACAGCAAAGGTGCCAGCGGGGAAAAGTAATGCTGGTTCTCACTGCCTCCTGGAACCCTTTCAAATGCCCCAGACAATTTGTCCCTCTCTGCTTTCCTGCGGACTCCATCCTCAAAAGAACCTATTTTCGCTTTCGGCGCCCTCCGGAGCAAAAAAGACAAACGTCCAGCTTTTTCTGCCACAGCAAAGGTGCCAGCGGGGAAAAGTAATGCTGGTTCTCACTGCCTCCTGGAACCCTTTCAAATGCCCCAGACAATTTGGCCCTCTCTGCTTTCCTGCAGACTCCATCCTCAAAAGCACCTGTTTTCGCTTTCGGCAGCCTCCGGAGCAAAAAAGACAAACGTCCAACATTTGCTGCCACAGCAAAGGTGCCAGCGGGGAAAAGTAATGCTGGTTCTCACTGCCTCCTGGAACCCTTTCAAATGCCACAGACAATTTGGCCCTCTCTGCTTTCCTGCGGACTCCATCCTCAAAAGCACCTGTTTTCGCTTTCGGCAGCCTCCGGAGCAAAAAAGACAAACATCCAGCTTTTGCTGCCACAGCAAAGGTGCCAGCGGGGAAAAGTAATGCTGGTTCTCACTGCCTCCTGGAACCCTTTCAAATGCCACAGACAATTTGGCCCTCTCTGCTTTCCTGCGGACTCCATCCTCAAAAGCACCTGTTTTCGCTTTCGGCAGCCTCCGGAGCAAAAAAGACAAACGTCCAGCTTTTGCTGCCACAGCAAAGGTGCCAGCGGGGAAAAGTAATGCTGGTTCTCACTGCCTCCTGGAACTCCTTCAAATGCCACAGACAATTTGGCTCTCTCTGCTTTCCTGCGGACTCCATCCTCAAAAGCACCTATTTTCGCTTTCGGCAACCTCCGGAGCAAAAAAGACAAACGTCCAGCTTTTGCTGCCACAGCAAAGGTGCCAGCGGAGAAAAGTAATGCTGGTTCTCACTGCCTCCTGGAACCCTTTCAAATGCCACAGACAATTTGGCCCTCTCTGCTTTCCTGCGGACTCCATCCTCAAAAGCACCTGTTTTCGCTTTCGGCAGCCTCCGGAGCAAAAAAGACAAACGTCCAGCTTTTGCTGCCACAGCAAAGGTGCCAGCGGGGAAAAGTAATGCTGGTTCTCACTGCCTCCTGGAACCCTTTCAAATGCCCCAGACAATTTGGCCCTCTCTGCTTTCCTGCGGACTCTATCCTCAAAAGCGCCTTTTTTCACTTTCGGCGCCTTCCGGTGGTAAAAAGACAAACGTCCAGCTTTTGCTGCCACAGCAAAGCTGCCAGCGGGGAAAAGTAATGCTGGTCCTCACTGCCTCCTGGAACCTCTTTAAATGCCAAAGACAATTTGGCCCTCTCTGCTTTCCTGCGGACTCCATCCTCAAAAGCACCTGTTTTCGCTTTGGGCAGCCTCCGGAGCAAAAAAGACAAACGTCCAGCTTTTGCTGCCACAGCAAAGGTGCCAGCGGGGAAAAGTAATGCTGGTTCTCACTGCCTCCTGGAACCCTTTCAAATGCCACAGACAATTTGGCCCTCTCTGCTTTCCTGCGGACTCCATCCTCAAAAGAACCTATTTTTGCTTTCGGCGCCCTCCGGAGCAAAAAAGACAAACGTCCAGCTTTTGCTGCCACAGCAAAGGTACCAGCGTGGAAAAGTAATGCTGGTTCTCACTGCCTCCTGGAACCCTTTCAAATGCCACAGACAATTTGGCCCTCTCTGCTTTCCTGCGGACTCCATCCTCAAAAGCAGCTGTTTTCGCTTTCGGCAGCCTCCGGAGCAAAAAAGACAAACGTCCAGCTTTTGCTGCAACACCAAAGGTGCCAGCGGGGAAAAGTAATGCTGGTTCTCACTGCCTCCTGGAACCCTTTCAAATGCCACAGACAATTTGGCCCTCTCTGCTTTCCTGTGGACTCCATCCTCAAAAGCACCTGTTTTCGCTTTCGGCAGCCTCCGGAGCAAAAAAGACAAACGTCCAGCTTTTGCTGCCACAGCAAAGGTGCCAGCGGGGAAAAGTAATGCTGGTTCTCACTGCCTCCTGGAACTCCTTCAAATGCCCCAGACAATTTGGCTCTCTCTGCTTTCCTGCGGACTCCATCCTCAAAAGCACCTGTTTTCGCTTTCGGCAGCCTCCGGAGCAAAAAAGACAAACGTCCAGCTTTTGCTGCCACAGCAAAGGTGGCAGCGGGGAAAAGTAATGCTGGTTCTCACTGCCTCCTGGAACCCTTTCAAATGCCACAGACAATTTGGCCCTCTCTGCTTTCCTGCGGACTCCATCCTCAAAAGAACCTATTTTCGCTTTCGGCAGCCTCCGGAGCAAAAAAGACAAACGTCCAGCTTTTGCTGCCACAGCAAAGGTACCAACGGGGAAAAGTAATGCTGGTTCTCACTGCCTCCTGGAACCCTTTCAAATGCCACAGACAATTTGGCCCTCTCTGCTTTCCTGCGGACTCCATCCTCAAAAGCACCTGTTTTCGCTTTCGGCAGCCTCCGGAGCAAAAAAGACAAACGTCCAGCTTTTGCTGCCACAGCAAAGGTGCCAGCGGGGAAAAGTAATGCTGGTTCTCACTGCCTCCTGGAACCCTTTCAAATGCCCCAGACAATTTGGCCCTCTCTGCTTTCCTGCGGACTCTATCCTCAAAAGCGCCTTTTTTCACTTTCGGCGCCCTCCGGAGCAAAAAAGACAAACGTCCAGCTTTTGCTGCCACAGCAAAGGTGCCAGCGGGGAAAAGTAATGGTGGTTCTCACTGCCTCCTGGAACTCCTTCAAATGCCACAGACAATTTGGCTCTCTCTGCTTTCCTGCGGACTCCATCCTCAAAAGCACCTATTTTCGCTTTCGGCAACCTCCGGAGCAAAAAAGACAAACGTCCAGCTTTTGCTGCCACAGCAAAGGTGCCAGCGGGGAAAAGTAATGCTGGTTCTCACTGCCTCCTGGAACCCTTTCAAATGCCACAGACAATTTGGCCCTCTCTGCTTTCCTGCGGACTCCATCCTCAAAAGCAGCTGTTTTCGCTTTCGGCAGCCTCCGGAGCAAAAAAGACAAACGTCCAGCTTTTGCTGCAACACCAAAGGTGCCAGCGGGGAAAAGTAATGCTGGTTCTCACTGCCTCCTGGAACCCTTTCAAATGCCACAGACAATTTGGCCCTCTCTGCTTTCCTGTGGACTCCATCCTCAAAAGCACCTGTTTTCGCTTTCGGCAGCCTCCGGAGCAAAAAAGACAAACGTCCAGCTTTTGCTGCCACAGCAAAGGTGCCAGCGGGGAAAAGTAATGCTGGTTCTCACTGCCTCCTGGAACTCCTTCAAATGCCCCAGACAATTTGGCTCTCTCTGCTTTCCTGCGGACTCCATCCTCAAAAGCACCTGTTTTCGCTTTCGGCAGCCTCCGGAGCAAAAAAGACAAACGTCCAGCTTTTGCTGCCACAGCAAAGGTGGCAGCGGGGAAAAGTAATGCTGGTTCTCACTGCCTCCTGGAACCCTTTCAAATGCCCCAGACAATTTGGCCCTCTCTGCTTTCCTGCGGACTCTATCCTCAAAAGCGCCTTTTTTCACTTTCGGCGCCCTCCGGAGCAAAAAAGACAAACGTCCAGCTTTTGCTGCCACAGCAAAGGTGCCAGCGGGGAAAAGTAATGGTGGTTCTCACTGCCTCCTGGAACTCCTTCAAATGCCACAGACAATTTGGCTCTCTCTGCTTTCCTGCGGACTCCATCCTCAAAAGCACCTATTTTCGCTTTCGGCAACCTCCGGAGCAAAAAAGACAAACGTCCAGCTTTTGCTGCCACAGCAAAGGTGCCAGCGGGGAAAAGTAATGCTGGTTCTCACTGCCTCCTGGAACCCTTTCAAATGCCACAGACAATTTGGCCCTCTCTGCTTTCCTGCGGACTCCATCCTCAAAAGCACCTATTTTCGCTTTCGGCAACCTCCGGAGCAAAAAAGACAAACGTCCAGCTTTTGCTGCCACAGCAAAGGTGCCAGCGGGGAAAAGTAATGCTGGTTCTCACTGCCTCCTGGAACCCTTTCAAATGCCACAGACAATTTGGCCCTCTCTGCTTTCCTGCGGACTCCATCCTCAAAAGCACCTGTTTTCGCTTTGGGCAGCCTCCGGAGCAAAAAAGACAAACGTCCAGCTTTTGCTGCCACAGCAAAGGTGCCAGCGGGGAAAAGTAATGCTGGTTCTCACTGCCTCCTGGAACCCTTTCAAATGCCACAGACAATTTGGCCCTCTCTGCTTTGCTGCGGACTCCATCCTCAAAAGCACCTGTTTTCGCTTTCGGCAGCCTCCGGAGCAAAAAAGACAAACGTCCAGCTTTTGCTGCCACAGCAAAGATGCCAGCGGGGAAAAGTAATGCTGGTTCTCACTGCCTCCTGGAACCCTTTCAAATGCCCCAGACAATTTGGCCCTCTCTGCTTTCCTGCGGACTCTATCCTCAAAAGCGCCTTTTTTCACTTTCGGCGCCTTCCGGTGGTAAAAAGACAAACGTCCAGCTTTTGCTGCCACAGCAAAGCTGCCAGCGGGGAAAAGAAATGCTGGTCCTCACTGCCTCCTGGAACCTCTTTAAATGCCAAAGACAATTTGGCCCTCTCTGCTTTCCTGCGGACTCCATCATCAAAAGCACCTGTTTTCGCTTTGGGCAGCCTCCGGAGCAAAAAAGACAAAAGTCCAGCTTTTGCTGCCACAGCAAAGGTGCCAGCGGGGAAAAGTAATGCTGGTTCTCACTGCCTCCTGGAACCCTTTCAAATGCCACAGACAATTTGGCCCTCTCTGCTTTCCTGCGGACTCCATCCTCAAAAGAACCTATTTTCGCTTTCGGCAGCCTCCGGAGCAAAAAAGACAAACGTCCAGCTTTTGCTGCCACAACAAAGGTGCCAGTGGGGAAAAGTAATGCTGGTTCTCACTGCCTCCTGGAACCCTTTCAAATGCCCCAGACAATTTGGCCCTCTCTGCTTTCCTGCGGACTCTATCCTCAAAAGCGCCTTTTTTCACTTTCGGCGCCCTCCGGAGCAAAAAAGACAAACGTCCAGCTTTTGCTGCCACAGCAAAGGTGCCAGCGGGGAAAAGTAATGGTGGTTCTCACTGCCTCCTGGAACTCCTTCAAATGCCACAGACAATTTGGCTCTCTCTGCTTTCCTGCGGACTCCATCCTCAAAAGCACCTATTTTCGCTTTCGGCAAACTCCGGAGCAAAAAAGACAAACGTCCAGCTTTTGCTGCCACAGCAAAGGTGCCAGCGGGGAAAAGTAATGCTGGTTCTCACTGCCTCCTGGAACCCTTTCAAATGCCACAGACAATTTGGCCCTCTCTGCTTTCCTGCGGACTCCATCCTCAAAAGCACCTATTTTCGCTTTCGGCAACCTCCGGAGCAAAAAAGACAAACGTCCAGCTTTTGCTGCCACAGCAAAGGTGCCAGCGGGGAAAAGTAATGCTGGTTCTCACTGCCTCCTGGAACCCTTTCAAATGCCACAGACAATTTGGCCCTCTCTGCTTTCCTGCGGACTCCATCCTCAAAAGCACCTGTTTTCGCTTTCGGCAGCCTCCGGAGCAAAAAAGACAAACGTCCAGCTTTTGCTGCCACAGCAAAGGTGCCAGCGGGGAAAAGTAATGCTGGTTCTCACTGCCTCCTGGAACCCTTTCAAATGCCACAGACAATTTGGCCCTCTCTGCTTTCCTGCGGACTCCATCCTCAAAAGCACCTGTTTTCGCTTTCGGCAGCCTCCGGAGCAAAAAAGACAAACATCCAGCTTTTGCTGCCACAGCAAAGATGCCAGCGGGGAAAAGTAATGCTGGTTCTCACTGCCTCCTGGAACCCTTTCAAATGCCCCAGACAATTTGGCCCTCTCTGCTTTCCTGCGGACTCTATCCTCAAAAGCGCCTTTTTTCACTTTCGTCGCCTTCCGGTGGTAAAAAGACAAACGTCCCACTTTTGCTGCCACAGCAAAGCTGCCAGCGGGGAAAAGAAATGCTGGTTCTCACTGCCTCCTGGAACCCTTTCAAATGCCACAGACAATTTGGCCCTCTCTGCTTTCCTGCGGACTCCATCCTCAAAAGAACCTATTTTCGCTTTCGGCAGCCTCCGGAGCAAAAAAGACAAACGTCCAGCTTTTGCTGCCACAGCAAAGGTGCCAGCGGGGAAAAGTAATGCTGGTTCTCACTGCCTCCTGGAACCCTTTCAAATGCCACAGACAATTTGGCCCTCTCTGCTTTCCTGCGAACTCCATCCTCAAAAGAACCTATTTTTGCTTTCGGCGCCCTCCGGAGCAAAAAAGACAAACGTCCAGCTTTTTCTGCCACAGCAAAGGTGCCAGCGGGGAAAAGTAATGCTGGTTCTCACTGCCTCCTGGAACCTCTTCAAATGCCACAGACAATTTGGCCCTCTCTGCTTTCCTGCGGACTCCATCCTCAAAAGCAGCTGCTTTCGCTTTCGGCAGCCTCCGGAGCAAAAAAGACAAACGTCCAGCTTTTGCTGCCACAGCAAAGGTGCCAGCGGGGAAAAGTAATGCTGGTTCTCACTGCCTCCTGGAACCGTTTCAAATGCCACAGACAATTTGGCCCTCTCTGCTTTCCTGTGGACTCCATCCTCAAAAGCACCTGTTTTCGCTTTCGGCAGCCTCCGGAACAAAAAAGACAAACGTCCAGCTTTTGCTGCCACAGCAAAGGTGCCAGCGGGGAAAAGTAATGCTGGTTCTCACTGCCTCCTGGAACCCTTTCAAATGCCACAGACAATTTGGCCCTCTCTGCTTTCCTGCGGACTCCATCCTCAAAAGCAGCTGTTTTCGCTTTCGGCAGCCTCCGGAGCAAAAAAGACAAACGTCCAGCTTTTGCTGCCACAGCAAAGGTGCCAGCGGGGAAAAGTAATGCTGGTTCTCACTGCCTCCTGGAACCCTTTCAAATGCCACAGACAATTTGGCCCTCTCTGCTTTACTGCGGACTCCATCCTCAAAAGCAGCTGTTTTCGCTTTCGGCAGCCTCCGGAGCAAAAAAGACAAACGTCCAGCTTTTGCTGCCACAGCAAAGGTGCCAGCGGGGAAAAGTAATGCTGGTTCTCACTGCCTCCTGGAACCCTTTCAAATGCCACAGACAATTTGGCCCTCTCTGCTTTCCTGCGGACTCCATCCTCAAAAGCAGCTGTTTTCGCTTTCGGCAGCCTCCGGAGCAAAAAAGACAAACGTCCAGCTTTTGCTGCCACAGCAAAGGTGCCAGCGGGAAAAGTAATGCTGGTTCTCACTGCCTCCTGGAACCCTTTCAAATGCCACAGACAATTTGGCCCTCTCTGCTTTACTGCGGACTCCATCCTCAAAAGCAGCTGTTTTCGCTTTCGGCAGCCTCCGGAGCAAAAAAGACAAACGTCCAGCTTTTGCTGCCACAGCAAAGGTGCCAGTGGGGAAAAGTAATGCTGGTTCTCACTGCCTCCTGGAACCCTTTCAAATGCCCCAGACAATTTGGCCCTCTCTGCTTTCCTGCGGACTCTATCCTCAAAAGCGCCTTTTTTCACTTTCGGCGCCTTCCGGTGGTAAAAAGAGAAACGTCCAGCTTTTGCTGCCGCATCAAAGGTGCCAGCGGGGAAAAGTAATGCTGGTCCTCACTGCCTCCTGGAACCTCTTTAAATGCCAAAGACAATTTGGCCCTCTCTGCTTTCCTGCGGACTCTATCCTCAAAAGCGCCTTTTTTCACTTTCGGCGCCTTCCGGTGGTAAAAAGACAAACGTCCAGCTTTTGCTGCCACAGCAAAGGTGCCAGCGGGGAAAAGTAATGCTGGTCCTCACTGCCTCCTGGAACCCTTTCAAATGCCACAGACAATTTGGCCCTCTCTGCTTTCCTGTGGACTCCATCCTCAAAAGCACCTGTTTTCGCTTTCGGCAGCCTCCGGAGCAAAAAAGACAAACGTCCAGCTTTTGCTGCCACAGCAAAGGTGCCAGCGGGGAAAAGTAATGCTGGTTCTCACTGCCTCCTGGAACCCTTTCAAATGCCACAGACAATTTGGCCCTCTCTGCTTTCCTTCGGACTCCATCCTCAAAAGAACCTATTTTCGCTTTCGGCGCCCTCCGGAGCAAAAAAGACAAACGTCCAGCTTTTGCTGCCACAACAAAGGTGCCAGCGGGGAAAAGTAATGCTGGTTCTCACTGCCTCCTGGAACCCTTTCAAATGCCACAGACAATTTGGCCCTCTCTGCTTTCCTGCGGACTCCATCCTCAAAAGCACCTGTTTTCGCTTTCGGCAGCCTCCGGAGCAAAAAAGACAAACGTCCAGCTTTTGCTGCCA